>NC_056747.1:129143793-129196293 GCF_019279795.1 Protopterus annectens | reverse complement strand
TTATAATCTCAAAATACTGAAATCTCGAACTTCAGTATCTTGGGACTATAAAGCCGAACATTCACAATATCAACACCCCAAAAATGCGAAATTCAAAATTTTGACTTTTAAATACACCCCTCCACCACACAAACAAACAAACAAACATACATATTCCTCCTCACACAACAACAAAACACACAAACACAACAACACAAATACACATACCTACCCTACATATATATATATATAAGCAGGGGGGCTCCGCTACTTATAAATACTAACTCCGAGGATGCACTAAAAAGACAAAGACACTAAACCCACCACTACATACTCTATATTCCCCTTGCACAAACACACACCACATAAGTACAAACTCCGCCACTCTCAACACCTACACACTCACACTCTAACCTTCCCTAACCTACACCTAAAACTTCCCAACACACTCACATACACTCAAATCCCTACCCAAAACCCTTTAAAAACAGCAATTACCTGAATATCCACATATATGCACACAGCAGCAGGCAAACCATATCCCACAACACACCGCACCTTAAAAACATAGCAAATTCCACATACCGCGCCACCACAACCGCAAATTCAATACTTCAAATTCGATCAAGTACAGTTTTGCTCAAATGCAAAATTCGAGATTTCAGTATTTTGAGATAGTAATGTACTCTATATATATATATATATATATATATATATATATATATATATATATATATATATATATATTGTTGTTGTGTCTTTCGGCTTTTCCTGGTTAGGGGTCGCCACAGTGGAACTCCGGTCCGCTAATGATTGGTAGTTGATTTTTACGTGCCAAGTTACCAGCCCTAATGCACAACCTTCAACGAAGGTACGCCCATTCACGCATGTCTCCACGCAGAAGATGCTCTAGCTGAGAATCGAACCGGACAGTGTCTTACTGTGAGGCGACAATGCTACCGCAGCACCACCACCGCGGATATATATATATATCTGCTATATATCCGTGGATATATATTATATATATATAATATATATATATTGCTCTTGCTCCCACCCCTCTTAACTAATAATGGCAATTTTCTTCCTTTCACTCTCATGTTACTCCAGCAATTTTTCCTTATAAATTCCCCATAACTCACATTATTTTTTTCCCATGGTATCTGCAAAGACTGTATTTGACTGCACCTTGTAAAGCTTATGCTCCTTACACAATAACTACTCTGTATCATTATGCAATATTACTTTTCACAGCCTAAAACACCTCAAATTTTCATCATTAGACTGTATTGTTTGAAATGTTTCATGAATTTTGAAATGAAATGCTTGTATCTTTTTATATTTGTATAAATATCATTAGTAATCTATTGTATGTACCTAGTTTGTTTGTTTTTGGAGCTTTTCTCTCCAGGATTCCATTGAAAATGGGTGCATTTTGGCCCAATGGACTATCCTGGTAAACCAACTGCAAATAAATAAAATAAATAAAATATATATAAATATATATATATATATATATATATATATATATATATATATATATATATATATATATATATATATATATATATATATATATATATATATATATATATATATATATATATATATATATATATATATATATATATATATATATATATATCTCTATGGGTCTACTTGATATCGCCGACATGCCAAAACACGACAACGAAATAACCGACAGCACAAAGCCGAAAGTTGAAAAATACGAAACTTCACATGCCAGACAAACCATAATCCTGACAATCAACAAAAACAAATACCTTTTCCGAAAAACACAAGCACACCAAACACCTTACAAACCTACATTAAACCTTACATACACAACTATCTATGCACTAACCTTAACCCAAACCCTAACCCTAAGGTCCGTCACTATCGTACACTTACCTTACCTGCACCCTAACCCTAACTCACTTAATCCGCCCCTAACCCTTAAGTCTGCCACTATTGCACACTTACTTACCCACACCCTAACCCTAACTCACTTAATCCTCCCCTAACCCTAAAGTCCGTCACTATCACACACTTACCTGACCCGCACCCTAACCCTAACGTCCGTCACTATCACACACTTACCTTACCCGCACCCTGACCCTAACGTCCATCCCTACCGCACACTTACCTTAACATGTTAGTGTTTTCAGCGTTGGGATTTTCAACTGTCAGTCTTCTCCGTTGTTGATCTTCCAGTGTCGGTTATCTTGTTGTCATTATTCTCAGCTTTTGGCGTAATCAGGTAGACCCATATATATATATATATATATATATATATATATATATATATATATATATATATATGGGTCCCCTTCTAAAACCCAAAAGCTCACTTACCCAACTTTCAAAAGACCAAGACGAAAAAAAAACAAAACTCCAGAAGACCAACTGCTTGGAACACGGACATGTCACTATAGGTAAGTAACCACTTAGCTAGCATGTTGACCTTTGCCCCTTACCTCCGTAGTAGTGCGATCTCAGAGTTGGCATATTTAGTTAGGGGGTGTGAGGGGCAAAGCCTCCCACATGGGTGAGCTTTCTTTGCTTCGGTTTTAATTTGTTTGCCAGGTTAGCCAAGAGGTTACTTACCTGCAGTGAAATTTCACTGTTCCTAGCAGTCATTCTTCTGGAGTTTCGTTTTTTTCATCTCAGTCATTTGAAAGTCAGGTAAGTGAGATTTTGGGTTTTAGAACCTTAAGGAGAGTGGATGGCCTAATGGTTAAGGTGTTTGCCTTAGAAACACAAGGTGCAGGGTTTGAGTCTCACAAGGGATAATTGGCTAAACTTAAAATGGCTCGCAAGGGCAGTTAGCTTAGTACTAATCTATGAACCGCTATGAAGAAGAAGAGCCATATATATATATATATATATATATATATACACAATGTGTGTGTGTAAGCTTTAGTACCCAAACAGCACATTTTTCCCAGTGTAATTAAACACTTGCCTAAACTTAAATGAAACACACACTGAAGTAAGTAAAATTCACCTAGGTGAGGGGGGTCATGCCCCCCACATCCCCCCTAACTGTATATAAAAACTCCAGGATTGCATTACAATGGAGAAAAGACATGGTGAGCAAGTGTTCACTTACCCTGGGAAAAAATTGCTGTCCAGGTATTTAAGCTTTCACGATTTTCGTCTTGCAAAAATGAATTTCGATTATATGAGATTTCACTTTTAAAAGTATATCTACATCTATCCATATAAATGTGTATGTGTGTGTGTGTGTGTGTGTGTGTGTGTGTGTGTGTGTGTAGGTCATGAAGGATTTATTTATGAATTGCCTAGATATAAATAACCATTAGAAAAAAAATAAATCACTACAGTTTATTTTCAGGCCATGTCTACAACAAATCCTATTAATAAAATTGAAGTCATTGTTTATCCAAGAAGGCTATACTCTTTTAATAACTATAATGAGAAAAAAATGTTCAAGTGAATAGAAAGTTTATATGATTTTACAGAAGGAAACTGTAACCTTCTTAAAACATTACTGTCAGAGAATGGGATTAGCTACTCTAGGTTTTGTGAAATACCATCAAACATTACTAATTTACTTTGTTAAAAGTCTATGACAGGGAAATCTAAGTTGTCATTAATGGCTATAATATATTAGGAATTAAAATCTTTGTATTTATACTGAATTTTTGACCATGAAAAAACTCTTTAGCATATCAACAATGACCAAAACAACAACAAAAAATCGTTCTGCAACAAGACTCATGACTGGTAAAAAAGCCTTCTCTATACTAGGTCCTGCAACCTGACACCACCTGCCTACAGAAGCAAAGAACCAGAATTACAGTAAAGATTTTTAAAAAGCAGCTTCTTTCTGAATCCACTTGAAACTTGTATCAAGATAATGGTTACGACTAAATCAAGAAAGACCACCAATGGAGAATAAAATATCACATTTTAAATTACCTTAATTAAAGATGCTTCTAAGTCCTTAGATAGCCATTCCTTATTGAAAAGCACTCTCAGAACCCCCAAAGGAAGCTTTATAAACCCGCACTGTCATTAAAGTCCAATACACGTGCTTCGAGTATCCCTTGAATAGTGACTGTCCAAGAGTCAGTACTGGTTGCTTTTTCCTTTAAATGCCTTTTGGTAATCGAAACTGCACCTGGTGTCATAGTGGATTCAAAAGGATTCATGTACGTGGTGAGGTTCAATACAGATTTCTCATTAATGTTTTCCCCTAAAGACTCCATACCGACAAATGCAAACAAATCACAGAAAAAAAGATTGGAAAGTCCCAAAATGGAGGTAAAAATACAAAATCAAGTAAGACCACCAATGGAAAATAAAATACCAAATATTTTAATAAAGGGTGAGTGCTTATGGCTGCAATGGTCTTCATCAGAACACTTTATGTAAACATTCCATGCGGTGTCGGCATGTCAGAAAATTTCTTTTCAGTGTTATTAGACATGTTCCTGATAATTTTAATGGTGATAGGGACAATGAACTCAAATTCAGAGTTAAAATGGCAGAGTTTGTTTCATGCTTCCTGTGAATCTAGACTTAATGTGAATTACAAGGGAGTTTTGACTAGGAATCAGCATAGCAACAAGTGTAAATAGAACTGTCACACATTTTTTACAAAGTGTACTTGTTACACTTTGAAAGTTTGTATAACAGATTAATTAACACTGCATCATGTGATGGGGAAAACCCAATTTAAGTGTTCATTTTTACATTAACAGTTATGTTCTGATGAAGGCCAGTGTGGCCAAAAGCACTCAACATTTATTAAAATATTTGGTATTTTATTCTCCATTGGTGGCCTTTCTTGATTTTGTATTTTTTTACCACCATTTCAGGACTTTCCAATCATGTTTTCTGTGATAGTGGTTAAGATTGTTTCCTTATTCATTAATTTTCTACTCAAGAATCAAAGTATCATATGTATCTATTTGCACTGTTGCATTTATTCATGCTTTGTATATTTATTTTATTTTATTTTATTTAACATCTGTATGCCAGTAAAGTGTGATTTGGAACAAAGCCAATTTTCAGCAGAAGCCCTGGGAGCAATGTGCCAGACGCATGTCTTTGTACACTATATATATATATATATATATATATATATATATATATATATATATATATCCACATATATATGTATACATTTGCACTGTTGTACAGTAGCTTCATTGGAAAATTGTAAATACTATGTAACGTTTATGTTGTTAATTACTTATACCCCATTTACTGTCACATACTGCTGTATAAGTCAGGGTCTTGACAGAAGTGGGTTAACAGACCAGGATATAATACTGGCATAATTAAGTATTTATTTACTTAGCATTCAGTTTTGAAATCTGAAACATGAATGAACAGTTTCCAAAAAATAAAGTTATAGTAATACTCTTTGTAAGGTGAGGCTTGTGCCACCCTTTTATCCTCCTTTCAGAACTACATAGGGGTTCAGGTAGACAGAGACATTGAGGGGAAAACACAGTCTTCATATACTGACAGTTTGGGGTAAGCTTATTTTGGGAAGTCTCTACAAATGCACAGTGGTCCCAAAGTGCAAAAGAACACTGGCCATCATTTGTAACAACTGTCGTCTGCATGCCATTTTTTTGTACATGTGAATTCTTGGCAGGGCTTACCAATTCTCCCACATCCCAAAGCCACGCTGATAGTGGAATGGGCAATCTTCTAAACTGCCTACAGGGATAAAACGATATTCATGTATGTGCATACCTCTCAACATCTAAATCTGGACAAAGCCTAAAATAATGGCAGTACAAAGGCCCAAAAACAGAGACAAAATTTGAATAATGTCCATATAAATTTAGAAAGTTGCTAGAATAACAGGATTTGTGTTAACCTGCATTTTCTGAAGGACATGAAGTCTGAAACTAATATATGATGTCATTATTTAGTGACTTTAGTCACTATGAGGCAAAAATCTGGACAGCTGAGAGGTATGTGCGCATGTTTGTTTATCCTGCTAGGAATTAATATCCCATTCAAGGTACGTTCTCTGCCTTTATGCTTGTTGCTTGCTGGTTTTGATATCAGCTCCCCTGTAACGCAGAAGAGAATGAAGCAAATCATGAAAATGAAATGAATGACTAACATGCCTTCCGTACATAATGAACCTTCTCAAGCTTTCCTTCCCGAGTTTTCAGTGAAAATGGAGTGTGGCAGGTCAAACCTTTCCGGTTAACAAAATAGAATGTTTTTAGAATAAAACGGTTTTGTAAATCCATGCACTTTATAAAGAACATGTCAGTCTACCACATTTAAGCCTGACATTATTTAATGCCTTTATGTATGTTTTTTGTTTCGCAAAACACGTTTAAGGGGACTAAAATTCTGGGAAAAAGCAAAGACATCTCAGAAGAGTGGCAACATGTATGAGCCATGCACTGAAGCACTATTTCAATGCAATTCAAAGCAGTAAATGTGAACAGAACTGCTATATGATAAACGTTCTTGGACTAACTCATAATATAAGCATATCCTCATAGTAACACAAAACTGTAATTCTACCTATTTTGAATGTTAATTAGTAAAGTGTGCAATAACTTTTATTACTTGCTTATAGTATGCATTCTGTAACATCAACTGTTCCACATGTATATGTCTTGTTTGTCTTCTTCTGAATATTTTGTGAAAATAATATTTAATAAAAAGAAATTTGATAAAAAAAAGCAGAAACCGTGAAATATGAAACTATGTAAGATGTTTTGCTGTCATCTAGTGGTAACATTTTAACTGCACTTAAGCCTTCAAAAATCTTTAGGTAACACCTGAAATAGATTCTCTTGAAAGCTAAAGTAAACCCATCATGATTATTAGAATTTTTAGGTATACCAATAATAGATTTTCTTAAAAGCCTACATAAACGCATCACAATACTTCGAATTCTGGCAGGCTATATGAGGACGACTCAGGTCTTTATTATAGCCAGTATCTTTAGATGAGGGTAGCTCAGTGAAAGCCTTTACAGAAGAGTGGAAGGGAAAGGAAGAAACAGCTTTTTCATTTCCTTTGTCAAGGGCAGACAGGATAAAAACATGTCCAAACAATGCCTGTTTAAGTAGATGGCCAAGTGCATTGCTTTGCATTACAACAAGCATTACATGACCTTGGCTTCAGTTCTAAACTCTCACTCCGTAAGAGCATTTCCCTGTCTTTGAATCATATTAAAGGCAGTAAATGATATCTTGAAGTGGCATCTTGGTCCTTCCAAAAACATTATAAGCAGGATAGCATTTCCTTTTCCAAGACTTCCTTTTCCAGAGTTGTTCTAAACAATGTATTAACTGGAGCATAAAACAGTCTATCATTCCTTCTGAGCATTTGCACTTTAGTGCGTTTGCTGTTTGTGTCAGTGAAGAGGCGTTCGATAAAACACCTCTTCGCTGATCTGATATAGACCCAATTAATTAACTAATTCAACAAGGTACCATTCATCAGAGTTCAGACTCAAATGTAACAAACATCTTATATAATAAAAGTAACAGTAGAGTGTTTTGAAAAAAAATGCTGTCATGGAGATTATGCCTTCTTCAGTTAAAGTATGATTTAAAAATGTCATGTATATCCTGGTTAAATAATAGTAGCAAGCTCTTAGTACAAATGTCATTATTATTTTGTCTAAACATAGTTGATATCAATTATGGCAGGTATTATAGCTTTGAGTGCTGTTTGATTAAGCATGACATGGTGTGTATAGATGCAGCTGTATCTGGCAGCTGTTGTATGCTGCCGTTTTCATCTCTGGGAAGCTGTGGGTTGTGGTTTTTGATCAACGTTTACTGATGCTTGTGTATTAGGAAGAGACATTTGGCGTTTTAGCTTGGCTCCAGGGGAAGGGGTGGATAAAACTGTGATTTGGGATATTTTGGCAGAGAATAGTTTGTTTATACATCTGCTGAGTGAGAGGTGGGAAGGCTGGAAGAATGTGTTATCTCTTGTGGCTGCTTGTTGGGAGTTTTTTTTTTTATCTGTTTGCTCTCCATTCTTTTCCTAGCTGCTGCCTTGCAGAAAGGGAGGGAATTAAGCTTGACATAGCAGTAAAGTGAAGCTTTGCTTCAGGTGCATCATGAGCCTCTGGTATACAGTACACAGACACACTGACAGAAACAGATGCTCCCAGATTGCTATGGTATTGGAGACAGAGTGACGATAATGCTTAAAGACTCTGAGGAGCCACCGAGATGATTCTCAGCAATGAAGTTTTTGGTTTAAAAAAACAAAAAAAAAAACAAAATATATATATATATATATATATATATATATATATATATATATATATATATATATAATAAAATGGCTATTTTAAACCACATGTACACATACTGATGGTCTCCCAACACTTCGTTTAGCTCCTTAAGTTGATTCTTGACAAAAAAAAATAATAAGAATAATAATAAGCTAATTTTATATTTGAAATGTATTTTGGTCCAAACACATTAAGGATTTACATAAGAGTGGAAGTTTGAGTTATTGTGAAAGACTAAGAGCACTTGGTCTTGTGCAGTACCCTTTGCAGTGGTCTGGGAAGTGACCTTGCTCAGACTTGTTGGGCATATGAGGATAGCTGATTCTAGGGGTGTTTGGGGTTGCCGGGAAGTGCTAGAGAGTCATCAGATTTCCATCATGGAAATATCTGTGGGAATGGAAGGTGGGTTGAGTGGTTCACTATCAGAGTGGCCACTGCATGAAACAGGCTGCTAAAATGGAACAGGACAAATATTGCTTTGGATATTTTAAGAACAGCCTGAAAACACACCACATGAACTAGTGTTGCCCGTGCTTGAAATACTGATATGTGTGTAAGGATGGAAATATACTTATAACAAATAAACTAGATAGGTCTCATAATTTAAAGTCTATGGACTGTATAAACATGCTTGGAAGGAGCTAATAATAAGAATAAGCATTACAGCTTGTGGTCTATCAAATAACTAACAGCCAAAAAAAAAAACACGCACAGTAGTTAAGTAATGTATGATTTTAGTAAATCTAGACATAAAATATATAATCATCATATAAGATGAAACAGTCTGCTGAATTTAGATATTAAAGACACGTTTTAATAACATGGGCTTGTGTATAATAACACTAATGTCTTAACTTGTCATAAATGGCATACACTACATTGAACATCAAGGGGAAGCATGATGATTTTCTTATATAAGTAAATATACATAATGTAATTCCTTTAACTTGAATTGTAGTTTTTGTAACCCATCTTGACCATATATAATACTTAAGCAGTTACCAAGGTAAATGATGTTTTACACATGACATCAAGCTGACAAAGTTGTTCAAGAGAAACAATAGAAGCCTGAACTTGAAATGTCACAGAATGTAACAATCATATTCTGAGCAAATAGTATTAAATTGACAATAGACACTCAGTTTAATAACATGGGCTTGTGTATAACAACATTACTCTTTTAACTTGTCATAAATGACATACACTATATTGAACATCAAAGGAAAGCATGATGATTTTCTCATATAAGTAAATGTGCATAACAAGTCATATAATTCCTTTAACTTGAATTGTGGTTTTGTAACCCATCCTGACCATACATAAAACTTAAGCTGTTACCAAGTTAACTAATGTTTTATACATGACATCAAACTGACAAAGTTGTTCAAGGGAAACAATAGAAGCCTGAACTAGGAATGTCATAGAATGTAACAATCACATTCTGAACAAATAGTATTAAATTGACAATAATCACTCAGCTTTAACCTTTGCTGATTATATAAAATAGAATGTTGCCATTTAAATCTAAAAACTTTCAGAATATGCCATAAAATGGCAATTTATGAACACGGAAAGGGAACTGGTAATCATTAATCACAATAAGTGAATTTGTTGTTTTAACCTATAATTTCACTCATTTTATAATAAGAAATGACAGATATGAAAATCCTTATGTGTAGGAAATGGGGGGGGGGGGATGCACTGATAATTAAAATCCACTAACTTTCATCAATGTTCACATAAAACAAACTTGATGCTTTAAGTAAGTTAGCAAAAAACAAAGTGATTACTTAAATGCTGGCAAACAATGAAATATAACTACTGATATATCCAGTAAAATACATTGTATTATAAACATTAATCTTATTACTATCTATTTATATTAAGTAATACGTTTTGAAAGACCTCATTAATACGGGTGAATATGTTAAATTACTGTGTGCTATAATCTTTTACTGAGGTTTTTATATATGATACATCCTACTTTACTATGAATGAATTGCTTGTCATCTATCTTTCATGTAAATATTAATTGCTTATACAATAAGTAGACATTTATATTGTATTAGAATTCTGTCTAATCTACAATAGTACTATATCTGTTCAACATAATATAAATATTGCTTATTCCTATTACAAATATTCTCCGTATGATAATTCAATTTATGGAGCTCAGATGTTCTGTTTTGTCAAGGTATGAGTGATAATCTGATGGACTTAGGTTTATCCATCAGCTTAAGAATGATTTTCATTCCATGGCTAGTGCAGATCTTAGTTTTGTTAACATTTATTAATTTAAATTTATTTCACAAAAACATTTTTAGTATGCCTGACCAAAACATTACTTTATTGGTAAACACTCAAAGTATAAAATTGGTAATTTCCTGTAAAAGCTCAAACATATACTTTATAGTTATCACAGGAAAATGTTTAATACTCACAATAAAACAAAATAAATAGTCTAAATAACCTAAGATGGATTTAACTTTATTATCTTTAAATACCAATGGCTTAAACAATCCTAGCAAGAGATCAAATCTACCAACATATTTAAATGTGAACAAAGCACAAATTGTCTTCCTTCAAGAAACTCATTTCAAAACAAATGACAATTACAAATGGAATCCTAAGGAATATATGATATTGACGCAATCCACTTATAAGACAAAGACAAAAGGGGTAACAGTTTTATTGAAAACAACGTGATTAACACATAAATCATTTATAAGTATGAAGATAAAGAAGGCCTTATGGCATTAGTAATAGTTAAATATAATAACAGAGTATGGACCCTAGCCAATCTGTTTTGGTTCCCAGGTATTGGAACAGGAACTGTTAAAAAGCACTTGGATTCCATTTCCAATAATTATAAAGGCAACTTAATATTAAGAGGAGATTTTAACTGTATATTTGATATTTCTGAAACTACAAATAAAAGACCACTGTGTACATCTGCTGTATCAAAAGCTTTAAACAAGTGGGTAAAATCATTTCTTCTTGTAGATATTTTCAAATTTAAAGAAGATAAATCTTTGCTGTTTTCCCATCAAGATCACAGATTTGGTACCCAAACTAGAATAGATAAAATATTTGCTGCCCGTGACTTACACTCTAAAATCATTAATTTCGCAATCACTCCCTGCCCCTTTTCAGACCACAATTCATTGATACTAAAACTTCAAAATGGGTAGAAACCATTAATCTTTAACTCCAGAATTCCAGCATGTATAACTAAAATTAAAGAGTTTAAACCCGGTTATTATCTGAATTACAGTTCTTCTTAGATATTAATTATATCACACAGATAAATAAAATAATGATATGGGACTCATTAAAAGCTTACATATATGGTAAAACCCTAACTTGGTATTAAAAAAAATCAGAGAATGGGATTCTGAATTATTAGATCTACAATCCAAACTTTTGTCAGTAAAAGCTGAAAAAAGTCAAAATCATCTGGAGATGAAAAAGAAAATAGAAGTATTAAACAATAAATACAATGAAATTCTAACACATAAAACTAGTTTAGCTTTAGAAAAACTAAAAATTAATACCTTGGCCACTTCTCCTAAATATCTACATAATTTATCCACAAGAATCAAAATACAATCAAAAGCTAATAACATCAAAAGTATCTTCCATGAAAAGAAAGAAAGGGAAAAATGTCTCAGATATAAAAGTGAATCATTCTTGAAGCCTATAGAAATCACTATATGGCAAATTTCCAAACTGTCACGAATAAAACAGTTTACTCCAAAATGGTAAAACTTTTATTGCACAAAAGACTTAAAAGATTAAGCGCTTTCACCTACTAACAACGTAGGCTTCATCAGAACATCTCTCCAATACATTCTGTGATTTAAATAATATTAGTTTGGCGCCAAAAACTTTTTGCTTAATACATTTAAAGCTATATGCATTCATAACTTATACTTACAAAATTTCATTCATAAAATGCTATATATTCTAAATAACCCAAGACCTTAAAAACTACAAACTTGGTGTTTTAAAAAATACATAAATGTATATGCTTAAAATTAATTAAGAGTATTCTAAAATACTTTTCGTGGAGATACTCTCATTTAAGCCTGGAGGGGTGGTGGCATCTGTTAAAATCTGCCAATAAGTTTCTCTAAATGATAATACATTTTTTATGTTACCACCCCTGGGGTTTAGTGTCACTATCTCTAGAATGCCAAATCTAAATTGATGCTCCATTCCCTTATTAATGACATGCTTTGCTAAGGCATTCTTTTCATCTCTTTTCTTAATACAATAATTATGTGCATAAATTCTCTTTCTAAACTTCTGCTCCATTTTGCCTATGTAGTATGATGGACACATAGTACATTTTGCTAAATATACTAAAAAGTTACTGTTACAATTCCCCTTTCTAAAAAAGATTTTTGTTCTATTATGATTAGCCAGTTTAATATTGGCATCTTCCAATATAAAACAACACTGTTTGCAACTACCACACCTCCTAGTGCTTTGACTGTTTTCTCTGTCTACAATTCTCTCTTTACTTTTATCCTTTTCCAATATACTTTTTAAATTTGAAGCCATTTTGTATACAAATGTCGGTTTACTACCCATAATGTCTAACATCTCATTGTTAGTTAATATAGTGTGCCAATGTTTGTTTAAAATGTGTTTCACTTTATAACTATATGGACTATATTCCACTATACATGCTCTACCTAATCCATTGTTAGTTTTGTCCTTCTCTTTATCAATGTTTACCATTCCTTTATAGTTACTTCCTAATAATGGAAAAATGTTGTTACCCCACCTATTCATTAATTCTATACTAATCTTTTTCATCATTCTTATACTATAACCTAGGTGAAAGCGCTTAATCTTTTAAGTCTTTTGTGCAATAAAAGTTTTACCATTTTGGAGTAAACTGTTTTATTCGTGACAGTTTGGAATTTGCCACAGGGTTTACGCATTGGCGTTTAGCAGCAGTTTACATACGCCTTTTTGATTCAGTTGTTTGTTCTTGGCTGCTTTTTGCTTATCAGATATAAAAGTGACATTCTTGATGCCTATAGAAATCACTATATGGAACATTTCCAAAGAGAAAATATACATATTGATCAATTAAATCTCAATGGAAAATTTTCTAATATAAAAAATGGTTTACATTTACAACACTGAATCACAGTGGTGCGATTGCTCATATGAGCGACAATTTTAAATGTTCAAAAATCAGCAAATCGAAAAGCAGATTTGCTGATTTTCTAACATAAATGTTGAAAAAATTTAATGATGTTTAAAGCAGAGGGACAAGCCCCCCTGCACCCCCACACTCCCCTACTTTAATATTCAAACTCTGAGATCGCACTACAGTGGGGAAAGGGACCATTTTCTGATCCCCACTATAGTGCAATCCACCCCAAAATGCCGAATGTGCAGTGAGCAAATGCCACTGTGCATTCGCTCATTGCACATTCGAACCTTTTTGCATTTGACGTTTGAAAACTTTGCAAACGTCCTTTCGCTGTTCGCCCATGTGCAAAATGCACACATGAAGGTAAACCATAAAAAATACCAGAAAAATTAAAACTAGATCTGCAAGCACCCATATCCTACAAAGAAATTAAAGATACAATAAAAGAGGGTAAAACTAATAAAGCTCCAGGTATAGATGGCATAATTATGTAAATATATAAACTTTTTCCTTCAAAGATGCTATCCCTTTTCCATAAAACTCTATTAGAAATTCAGTCACAAGCTTTTAATACCACCCTCTTAGAGATATTCCTTAATCACACCAATCCTAAAGGAAACAATCCCCAAACCTCTGTACCTCATATAGACTATATCATTATTAATTAATGACTATAAGATATTTATGACAATATTAACTAACAGAATGAAAATACCACTTTCCAAAACAATAAATAATGATCAAACTGGATTTATATATCCTAGTCACACACATGACAATATTAAAAGGATAATTTCTCGTACAGATTATGTTTATAAAGAAAATAAAGAAACTCATAATTGGCTTAGATATAGAAAAAGCTTTTGATTCCCTAAATTGGGGCTATTTATTCAAACTCCTAAAGCTATTTGAATTTCCTGCATTCCTTTTTCATTTCCTAAAGAATATATACACAAATAATTTAGCGCATGTCAAGGTAGGTCCTTTTACCTCTGAATCTATACGTATAACAAAAGGCACTAAACAAGGATGTCCCATGTCACTGATTTTATTTGCTCTGGCTATTGAAATATTAGCAGAATCAATTTGTAACAATATAAAAATCAAAGGAATAGATGTTTATGAATAATACAATTCTAAAGTAATGCCATTTACGGATGACATATTACTAACATTATCTAATACAAAAGAAACATTAGAAGAATTAGATATATTAAATAACAAATTTCATATGACTTCCCTATTTCAATAAATCAAAATCAAAATTTTTATTTTTAAATAAAAAAAAGAACTGCCGAGTAAGAGGAGAATCACATCATAGGAGAACAAGAATCGACCTTAAAATATGTAGGAATTGAGTTATGCAAGGATAATAATGAATTAGTCTAAAAAAGCTGTAATAATAACACCTGTCCTGGCCCATAGGATTGAACCTACCCACTAAAAAGTAAATTGTTTGCTAGTCACAGCTCACACCTGCTTCCTATTAGCCACCCTTACATTTAAACTCTTTCACTCCATCTATAAAATTTATTGATAATAGATATAGGTGTTAATATTTTTTATCTGAGTTATAAATTTACTTTAATATCTTTGCTAAATTCTTAGTTCTAAAACTTTTAATGTAATTTGCTGAAATTATAGCAAAATACATAAGCAAAAAAAGAAAACTAAACTGCAAACACAATATTAATTAAATTAATTAAAGTTTGTATCAAACTTAAGAAACAGTGATTTCTACAACTACAATATAGCTTGTCCTGTAATTGCTTCCTTAATGAAGGTTAGGGCATGTCTGTTACCTTGCTGCTTAATCATAAACAACTCAGAACTTTTGACTGGATATGGCCTATATCTTGATGTACCACTTTTCAAATGTATATATATATATATATATATATATATATATATAAATTGTATGTATATGTGAGTAGCCATATGTACATGTAAAAACAGGCTAGTTGTAGGAAATCCCTTCTGTGACATCACCTTTTTCATAACTGTCTTTACATTATTAAATATGTGTATATTGCAAGATTGCTGCATTACAAATAAAAAAGCAACTGAATATTCTATTAATATTTTTGCATAACATATGTATTCAATGAACTAGTACATGCATTGTGTTGTGATTTTGCTGAGGGCATGGATTAAATAGGTCCCAGAACCAGATCACCCACTCATTTAATAAAACAAACAAACAAACAAAGAAGCAAATACATTCATAAATAAAACATCATCATATTGTGGCCCCTGTTGTAAGAAAGGCAGACTGGATATTCCAGCCACCAAGGGAGATTCCCATGCCTGATGTCATTGTATCAGCAGAGGATGTTGAAAGATTATGTTGCCCACAAGCTATACTTCAGATCATGAGTCATAGGCTCTGGATAGATTGGGGAAACTAGTATTTAATACACTTTCCTATAGGGAATATAGCTGTTTGATGATTGGACTCAGGAGGACCTTACTGATGCCATACAAGCAGTCTGTAACTTCCTCTTCAGGCCTCTCTTCAAATTGATATTCAAAAAAAAGTGGGATAACTTTAGGATAACTTCATCAATGAGTTCCAGATGTCAAACGTGTTTCACTCTAAATCCTCCTGCCAACAGCAACATGGAGGATTTACTGATCCAGTCAAAGTTAGAGGGCTTCTCGATACCTTCCTCCTGTTTCCTCTAATTATATTTTTCCTCAAAGGCAAATAATCAAAGGAAGCAGTAATACTGGTTGCTTCTTACTGGGTCAGGCAGGTTTGATTTTCCATACTTTGGTATTTTCTTTATTGTCCCTGCATTTCAGCTCCATCACCACAAATGCTTATCAACAGCCCTTCGGGGAAAGCACATCTGGATCTCCACTCCATAATGCTGACAAAGTAGCTGCTTGTGCTGCAGTAATTGCTAGGTCTGTAAATTTCCCAGCTAAAGTAGTTTCTGTAATTTCTTCTTCCCAACTGTCTTCCACTCAGAAGACTTACATGAATCAATACAAAGAATTCCCTCTATGGTCATCTTGCAGACAGCATAGACCCATTTTCCTTACGCATACCCCAGACTGGTCAGTACCTGTCAGACCTCACTGCTGTTCCCCCTGCCTATTCTTCCATTAAACTCTATCTAGCTGCTGTCTGTATCATCCATATTGGCAGGATTGCAAGCCCTTAGCTGATCTTAACATTGATGTAGCATTTCTCTTTTGTACCATTGTTTTTCAGCCACTGGGTAGGAACAGGGATTCATTTCCATTTATGCATGAAAAGCTTACTTTTCTTCTCTTTGAGCTCATGTCTACAAAACCAAACTTCACACCTTAGAAAACATTGTTCAGACTGGTGCATCTATGAGTTGCAAGCCTTTTATACAAGGTGCCACCTTACCTGGTCTTTCATAAAGACAGATTGTCCACCAACTACTTCTCCATCTTCATGCCAAAGATGGCTATGAGGACTAATTTAACTGTCAATTCATTTGTCAGTTTTCATTTTACAGTACTCTAACCAAGGACAACATGAGTGATACACATTTGCAAGCTTCAAATCTTCACCAAATCTAGTTAACTCCAATGAATACACAGAGTTATACAATGTCTCCCCGTTAATATTCGAAAATATGCACGCTGATTGGCCAGCCCAACCAGCATGCCCGTTGTAAATCCCGCAATATACCAACAGAAAAAGGTCTGGTCACCCGAACTCCTGTTTGGCATCTACTTTTCTGAAATAAAAGCCAGTACTAAAGGGCTCTGGATGACTAAGTTTGCAGATGACTGCAAGCTCAGAGCAGTCATTGAACCCCCAAATAACTTAGCCATCCTGCAGGATGGTTTGTCTAAAATAAATAACTGGTACCAAAGTCATGGACTGAAACTAAATGCCAAAAAATACATTATTCTATCCCTTGGGAATTTAGCTACACTCACAAAAGTGCCACATTGACAATATTCCCCTAAGAGTTTATCCAGTTGTTTGGCATTGGTGAACTCATGTAGACAGTGACCTAACCTTTAACCAACATGTGTCTATTGTTGTAACAAAGTCCTTTTATATTGCACAGGTTGTAAACAAAGGGATTGTGTTTAGATCTAAGGGTGTCATTTTTCCTTCTTTACTCGGCCCTCATTAGGCCGGTCATTGAATATAATGCCCCCTTTGCCATGTATCTGTCCAGACATGCAACAATTGGAATGCCCACAGAGATACCTTACTAAAAGGGTACAAGGCCTAAACAACATGTCCTACATGGACTGACTCAAAGCCCTGTCACTCTGCTCTGTATCCTACAGACTGCTAACAGCTGAGCTGTGTCTGGCATACAGGGCATCCTCCAACCCATTGCTGGTGGATTTACTGCACATCAGCAAGTCAAACACCATCAGAAATGCCCAGTCTTGGGACCTAAACCTTTTCTGCAACAACATAATGATTTGGAGGGACAGGTATACCTTGCAGAGGTTACTGCTGCTGTGGAACAGACTTTCCAGGCGCATAAAGCAAAGTTCATCTTTGTCCATTTTCAAGTGCAACTTAGATGTGTGGCTGAGAGACAGAATATTTTCCCAAGGACTGACCCTTGTACTACTAATGGACACAGGCAGCTCTTAAATGCTTTATCTCATGCAGGGGTCCCCTCAAGTTATCTCTGGTATGATCCCGGTATTCTCATTAAGGGTAATATTATCAACCATGGGATGAATAAGGCCAATCTATAACCACATGGGTTATGTTATTTTGAGCATAAATAGGGAAACTGGCTAGGCTTAAAATAACCTGCAAGGACAGCTAGCATAGTAATTACCTATGAACCTATGAAACTAAGGAAGCATTGTTTGGCCCCCATTTTTATATTTCTGAGGTCCCAGATAAAGTAATATAATCTTTTGAGAAACCAAAATATTCCAGTACTTTAAATATTTCCAGTTTATAAAATCACATGCTTTCTTAATGTTTGTGTCTTTCGGCTTTTCCTGGTTAGGGGTCGCCACAGCGGAACTCCGGTCCACTAATGATTGGCAGTTGATTTTTATGCACCGGCTTGCCAGGCCTGATGCACAACCTTCAACAAAGGTACGCCCATTCACGCATTTCTCCATGCAGAAGACGCTCTAGCTGAGAATCGAACCGGACAGCATCTTACTGTGAGGCGACAACGCTACCACAGCCCCACCACCACGGCTTTCTTAATAGCAAAGCATATTATTGTTAGTGCTTTTTCCCCTGTCCTCATCATAACTTCTTATTATCAGAATCTTTTTAATATCACCTTGGATTTGTCTGTGTATTACAAACTCTGACTAATCTTCATATTTTAGTTAATGTAGACATAAATGTTTTATAATTTCCATTTAGTAAAGTGTTAGCTCTATACAATACATAACTACTTGAATCCCTGGCTTGTTAAAATGCTATCCGATGAATAATGCTACAATGGTATAATTAAATTATTAGTTACAGCTATATTACATCAAAAAATGCAAATACAATTTGTGTTACATCTGAAGTGAGACCCAGAGCTTTAATTACATGTATTTCTTTTAAATGGATTAATTAGTATTTCAGAGATAGTAATAAGTTTTATCATCTTGTTAATATTTTCATCAGAGTTTTTTTTTATAGGTTCATAGATGTTTACTAGTCTAACAACCACAAGGGCCTTTTTAAGCCTAGCTTAGCATCCCAAATCTCTGACAAGTTCTGATACTCTTGATATGTGTAAACAGGGGCCTGGCAGATGAAGCATTTACAGACTACCTGTGTCCATTAGAGACATAGGTGCCAAACCAGGGATGAATTTCTGGTTCCCCATCCAATTGTCCAAGTTGCACTTGAATTTTGTTAGGGAGGAACTCTGCTTCACGTGGATGGGGAGCGGGTTCCGTAGACAGGGTAGTCTCTGGGATACATGCCTGTCTCTCCAGCAGGTCCTATTTATATCACAGGCAATGTTTAAGTCTTTAGAATGAGTAATTCTGGTGCTATTTGTTTTGTGGATATGGAGGAGGACCATCATATCCACAAAACAAACAGCACCAGACTTATTAATGTTTTGTTTAAGAAAAATGTCCTATTATTTCCATCAGCCAACATGTCTTCATATCCATTAATCTTTTTATAATGGTTCTTAAATATAGATAACATTTCTTCTATGTCTCTATCTCAATTGATACAATTCCAATAGTAGAATTCTTTACTTTATTAGTAGTTTAATATGGTGCTTAGGCATACATCACTTTGCACACGGTCCTTTCTGGGGGAGGCAGGTGACAACAAGCACCCATCATATAACTTATTACATACTTCAGATGTGCATTGTTCACCTGGTCTGTGAATATGGGGTACTGTTTGCAACTTGACACAGTGAAACATCACCCCTCCTAAGCTTTGATCTGTACATGGCATGCAGTGCTTTTGCCTGCTAAATATAATGCTGTCTTTCTAACAGTGTTGTGATCTGCAAGTTTTCACCCCCAACACACAACCAGACATACCTGTGCACACATGCAAGTACCTTTGCTTTGTAACATTTAGATCTGGCTTTTCAGCTGTTCCACATGGATCCTGAAGCACATAAACCCATACCCCTCAGCAAGAGTATAATAAAAAAAGTTAATTCTAGTAAGAATGCATAATGATTGTGTTTAATGTCGAATGTCACAGAAAATGGTCTGGCCACTAATGCCCAGAGACTGATGATACAATATTCCTGAATATGATGCAGTTTGAAGGAGATGATGTGGTACTGTATAGGACCATTGTCTTTCCATGGCTCCTCTATGGTTTTTCCCAGAACCATGAGATCCAGCAGATCATGTATCACGATGTCCTGAACAATGCCTCTTATTGTTCTCAGTGATGTGACATTTAAAACTTTAATCTATTTTTCTAGTAGTATTGTTATAAGAAAAGCTGGAGGTGGAATACAGAAGTCCCGGAAGTCATCAAAAGAAAGAAGGAGTGCAGAAAAAAGTGGGAGATAGAAAATATGGACCAGGCTAGGAAGGAATACTGATTGGCTCACAAAGAAGATTAGAAAGGAGTTGCAATAGCAAAGAATTGGGCATCAGAGGCACTCTACCGACTTCTGGAAAGTGACTCAGTAAGGGGCACAAAGAAACTATAGCAGGTTGCAAGGCAAAGACAGAAAGATAAAGAAGATAGACACCCTTCATAAGGGATACCAAGCAACACACTGCTCTTCAGTCCATAGGACATCAAAGGCAGACAGAAAGAGTATGTCCACAGCTTCTGAATGAAGCTGTACTGCCCCAGATAGCCTACAGTGATAAAAGAGGAGCAGCCCGCCATAGAAGATATACGAATAGTACTATGGAAAATGAAGTCAGGGAAAAAAACAGGCACAGATGAGGTCACAGCAAATATGGTTGAGATGTTGGGTGAATTACGGGAGAGATGTCTCCAGGGGGGACTCACAGCAGTATGGAGAGAATGGCATATCCTAAATGACTGGAGGATAAGCATGCTAGTCCTAGTGCACGAGAACAAAGGGAAGCTTTACAACTGCAGGCAGTATAGTGGTATCAAATTCCTATCATACAGCAAGAAAGTTCTGGAAAGGGCAATTGATACATTTTCAGAGTAGTAGAAAGAAAGCTGGGAGATGAGCAGTTCAGATTCAGATCAGGATGCAGCACAACTGACCTGATATTTGCAGTGAGACAGATAGCTAAAAAGACGCAAGAGGTGACAAAATAATCCAACTGGGCATTCCTAGATTTGGAGAAAGAACATGACAAGTAAAGAATCTCTACGGCAATACCCAGAATTGCTCTGAGCTACTGCACAATGGTACCTCCTATACTGAGCCAACAGATATTGCCAATATACTGGCCGATGGATTCAGTGCCACCCTCACCCCCCAAAGGACCAATCACAATACCAGTAGATTGCCAGCGACCCAGTATTACTGCTTCACAGGTTAAAACATTATTGTGCAAGGCCAAGAATACAGCTTCTATGGGACTTGACAATACCCCTGGCTGTGTTCTACATGAACTACAGAGTGAACTGGCACCTCACCTGTGTGCCCTGTTCAACCACAGCTTCACCTCAGGCTTTGTCCCTACCAAATGGTGCACTACTACAGTCATCCCTCTCCACAAAGAAGGAGTTACTACAGACCCTGGGAACTATCACCCTATTAGCCTGATGAATCTGATATGCAAAGCTATGGAACACATCATCATGGACCTAATAAACAAGGATATAGGCGATCTCCAAACTCTGGATCCCACACAGTTTGGTTTTGTGAAGGGTAGATCATGCCTGCTCCACTTGGTCGACTTCTTTGAGTCAATCACCAGAGTTGTGGATGAAGGCAAGGTGGTTCATACAGCCTACCTTGATCTGGCCAAGGCCTCTGATACCATTCCCCACTCAGGAATCATAGAAAAACTCACTAAGCTAGGCATCAACCCCTATATCACTAGGTGGGTTGCAAACTGGCTCACAGATAGAACCCACAGTGTGAAAGTAGCTGACTCCAAGTCAGACTGCTGACCAGTCATGAGTGGAGTCCCACAGGGTTCGGTCCTGGGTCCTCTCCTGTTTGGTATCTACTTCTCTGAAGTCCAGGCCAACATGAAGGGACTCTGTCTGACAAAGTTTGCAGACAATTGTAAGTTGGGAGCTATTATTAACTCCCCTAGTGATGTTCACATCCTAAAGAAAGGCCTCACTGAGACCAACAACTGGTGTCAGAACCATAGCCTTTAGCTCAATGCCAAATAATGTACCATTATCCCCTGGGAACACAGGTTGACAGCAACCTCTCTTTTGACCATCAAATTGCCATTGTGGTCAGAAAGTCATTCTATGTGGCACATCTCATTACTATGGGTTTTGCCTCCAGGAAGAAAGAGGTCATTGTCTTCCCTCTACTCCTCCCTCATTAGGCCAATCATCGCGTACAATGCCCCACTTGGCATGTACCTCACTAGACACCTACAACAACTGGAGAGACCACAAAGGTACCTCACAAAGAGGATCCTAGGCCTTAAACACTTGTCCTATATGGACAGTCTCAAAAAACTCCAACTATTCTCTGTCTGATATCACCTACTTAGAGGCAATCTCTGCTTGACTTACAAAGCCATGTCTGATCCAGCTCTGTTAGAAATGGTGCATCTAAAGAAATCCCAATCCCAACACACCACACGCTCCATAGACCTCAACCTCATTACCACAATCAACAGAAAGTGCTAGAGGGACAGGTTCATAACCCATAGACTGCCCATGCTATGGAATAGACTTCCCATATATGTCAAACAGAGCACCTCACTGGCCCTCTTAAGGAGAAATCTTGATGAGTGGATGGGAAATAGAAAATTCACCCAAGGGATCCCTCCAGTGGCTCTACTCGACAGAGGCACTGGGAACTAAGGTCAGGTGGCACGATGTCAAGGTAATCCTATGGGCTAGGCTTGTAAAGGCTGCAGGGCCACTAGCCTAGTACATATCTATGAACAAGGTCTCTATGAGGCTGATTTGGGCAGTCATGTGATGGTTCAAAGTCTTGAAAATATTGGTAGAATTAGTGCAGGCTATGTACAACAACTCAATGACTCAAGTACGAATAGTGTTCGGACTTAAAGAGGACTTCCCAGTGGGAGTGGGTGTGGATCATAGTTCAGCTCTGAGCCCACTGCTCATACTGGTTATGGACTATATTAGGAAACAGGTCAAAGGGAACCGATCATCTAAGCTGCCCAATGCAGATGATGTGGCATTATAGAGAGGATCTGAACAAGAATTTCAGCCAATAAGGGAATGGAATGCAAAACTGAAGGCGCATGGATGAAACTGAGTACAGATAAAACAGTTGTAATGGCAGCAAATGGGGGAAATCAGAGAAATATGAGAAAGGATATAGAAGGGAAAATAATAGAACAGATTAACAACTTCATTCATCTGGGAGGGGTGGTTGAGGAGAAGGGAAGTCTGAATGAGTGGAGGTCAAAGCTAAAATCAGAGGGGCCACAGCCAACTGACACACAGTGTCATGGGTAGTGTGTGACAAAAGAATGCCAAAGAAGCTGAAAAGTAAATTATACAAAACATTGGTGTGACCAGTACTACTGTGTGGTACAGAAATCTGGGCAGTGAAGGCACAGCAGTTGAGGAAGCCAAAGGTGAAGGACATGAAGTGTCTGAGATGGGTGGCATATTGCACACTGTGGGACAGGTTAAGACATGTGGAAATCAGAGCAGAAGCCCAAGTAGCCCCAATTGCAGAGAAGGTCAAAAAGAACAGATTACATTGGTTTGGGCATGTAAGCAGGAAACCAGAGGACAATCTGTTGAAAAACTTTTAGGACACTCAAGAAGAAGGTAAGAGAAAAAGAGGGCATCCAGAAAAGAGATGGATGGATTGATTACATGAGTGAAGACCTGTGATGGTCAGACATGGCTGTCAAGGAAGGTAAGATCTTCTTCTTCTTCTTTTGGCTTATCCCTGTTAGGGGTTGCCACAGCAGAACAACCATTCACAGAATGATTGGCAGTGGAGTTTTACGGTGTCAAGTTGCCAGCCCCATGTGCAACCTTCCACAGAAGGCACATGCATGCACACACATCTAGGGCCAATTTAGTGTATCCAGTCCCCCTTCAGCATGTCTTTGGGATGTGGGAGGAAACCAGAGCACCCAGAGAAAACCCACACGACCACAGGGAGGACATGCAGATGCCACACAGAAGGCACCCTAGATGAGAATAGAACCGGAGAACCTCTTGCTGTGAGACAGCAATGCTAACTGCTGCACCACCGTGAATTGAGAGAGATGGTGAATGCTGGTGCAACACCCTCATCCCATGTAAAAAATTCAAAGTGCATATTGATGATAATGATTTTTTAATATTATGACTCAGAAATATTTTCCCCTTTTTCCACCATGTCATATTGTCACCTTTAGATTTGGTGCCACTCCACTGTGTTCTACCAGTTATATGCATAATCCCTATAACAACCTCCAACTTAGCAATTACAATATGCATGAAATATAACATGGCCTTTGAACATCTGCACTATTTCAATTAGTAAACCAAAACCAAGTACCCTATTCACATCCATATAAGTAATATATAGCTAGTTGATGGGCAGGAGTGGATTTGTGGAGTACTGAACCTGCACTGCAGTTAGATCACCAGAGTTTTCATTTTGTGGAAAACTGTTACACTGTAGTTTCTGCTGGCCTTGGCCAATCAGTTATTGCTTGCAGTCCAGCTACCAACCACAGCAGCTATGGAGAGACAAAGAAAGCCATTAAAGAAATGCTGTTTTATGTTGTTAAAGTATATTAAAAGAATTATATATGTGCCAGAAAAAAAGAAAAAAGCTTGCAAAGAGACTACACAGAAAAATGACCAAAACTAACTTCCAAATTGCAGTTACTTTTACTGGATGCGGATCAGTAGTCATTACATAGTGAAATCAGTATTTTGAACAAACATTACTTTTGCAAATGTTTTTGTTTTTGGCATATCTGAAACAAGGAAATGAGTGACAAATGAAAATCTTATAGCACTACAACATGAAATACATGGAGAGACCTGTTGTTGAGCACTAGAACAAACCCACTTACCTACCTTAATAACTCCCAGCACCATAAGTAGGCTGCATAAGTAGGCTGCAGCCATTAATACTTGTATTTCTAACACAAACACAAGCCTTCAGCTTTATCTGCATAAATAATGAACTGTTATTTTTCAATTCAAGTGCAAAAGTAAAACCAGGCTTAATACTGACCAAATATATAGCCCTGGCTACGTTCACTGAAATCATGACAGATAAAATTGTCTGTAGGTAGATACTGCATGTCCCTCTCCAAGAATATATGTAGCAATTATTTTGCATTCTGAAGAAATGTGCACGTGTGTGTGTGTGTGTGTGCGCACATTTTATGATGACAGAAGTGTAATGAACTGCTCCAAAATATGAAAATACCCTGTAAACAGGAAACGCACAGACCATGTCACATTTTGGCCATGTTTCAGCTAGAAGAATAAAGGTTAGAAGAAGAAGGTGTGTGTGTGTGTGTGTGTGTGTGTGTGTGTGTGTGTGTGTGTGTGTGTGTGTGTGTGTGTCTGTGTGTGTGTGTGTGTGTGTGTGTGTGTGTGTGTGTGTGTGTGTGTTATCCTTCAGGGCTTTATGTAGGTCCATAGGTTCATAATTAAGCATTAGGCTAGCTGCCCTTGCTGGCATTTTAAGCCTAGCCAGTTTTGTGCTTGATAAAACCTACCCCATTTGGTTATAGATTGGTCTTACCATCCCATGATCAATAATTCTATATTACCCCTAATGAGAATAAATGGGATTATCAGCACTCAGTGCTGTCTCTGTATGAATAGATTTATTGCACAAATGTAATCATAATTTGTCCTGAAATAACAGTATAAAAAACAAATCGGTTTCAGCAACAAATGCCTTCATCAGTAATGAATTAAACAATAACAAAACACAGCCTTAAATACCATACAAAGAAGCAGTCCCTATTGGTTAATTGCAGTACAGGGGGCAGTCCTGGGTAAATGTTCAGTTTCCCATCTATAGATCTAAATTGCACTTGAAAATGGATAGGGATGAACTTTGTTTTATATGGATGGGTAGTCTGTTCCACAGCAATCGTATCCTCTGCAAAACACACCTGCCCCTGAAAACCATTGATGTTGCAGGAGGGATTTAGATCCTTAGACTGAGTATTTCTGATGCCATTTGACTTGCTGATGTGCAGTAAATTCATCAGTAATGGGTCAGAGGTTGCCTTATATACCAGACACAAGTCATCTCTTAGGATCATAGGATGTTACAAGACTAATGGCCCTGAGGCCCTTACAAGCCTAGCCAAGAGTTTATTCCCCCAAAAAAGAACCCTCAGTCTGCACCTGTCACCCCTGTCAATGAGGGACACAGGTGAAACTCCCTGGGATAAATTCGTAGTTTCCTATCCACTTATCAAGGTTGCGCTTGAAGAGAGTCAGCAAGGTACTATGTTTGACGTGTATGGGAAGTCTATTCCAGAAATGGGGCAGCCTCTGGGAGACAAACCTGTCTCTCCACCAGGTTTTGTTGATGTTGCATATTATATTTAGGCTTTTTGAGTGGGTAATATGCGAGGAGTTAAACTTACGGACATGGAGCATATCTAGTAGGGCAGGTTCTGAAATTGCCTTGTAGGCAAGACACAGATTACCTCTGAGCAATCTGTATGATACCAAATAGAGTGATAGTGATTTGACCCTGTCCACATAGGACAGGTGTTGGAGTCCATGGATCCTCTTTCTGAGGTATTTCTGTGTCCTTTTTAGTTGCTGCAGGTGTTTGGAAATTTACTTACCAAACGGGGCATTATACTCAATTATTGGCCTAATGAGGGAGGAGTACAAAGAGGTAATAACCTCCTTTTTTCTCAGTGCAATCCCTTTACTTATGAGATGAACCAAGTAAAAGGCTTTTCTGACCACTGCCATTACATTATGGTCAAATGTGAGATTGCTGTCAACCTGAGTACCCAGGTCTCTCACCACGGCTTGTGTGCTTAGAGGGTTGCCCTTAATGTGATAATTACTAGAGGTCATGTTTTTGCCAAATGGTATGATAATACATTTTTGTGCGTTTAACTTAAACCCATGACTTTGGCACCAGTCAGTTATTGCTGAGAGACCCTCTTGCAGTATGTTAACATCATTTGGAGAGACAATGACAGCACCCAACTTACAGTCATCTGCAAACTTGGTCAGCCACAGGCCTTTTGTCTTTGCCTGAACCTCTGAGAAGTAGATGCCAAACAGTAGGAGTCCCAGGACAGGTCCCTGAGGAACACCACTAGTGACAGGTCTGCTGTCAGAGGTGGAGGCACCTATTTTGACCTTGTGGGTCCTATTGGTGAGCCAGTTGGACACCCACCTTATGAGATAGGGATTTAAGCCAACTTGTGTTAGCTTTTCAATGATGCCTGAGTGGGGGATTATATGAAAGGCCTTGGCCAAGTCAAGGTAAGCTGTATGTACTGATGGGTATAGCGAAAGGGCTTTGAGTTGGTCCATGTAGGACATTTTGTTACACCTTGTAACCATTTAGTAAGATATCTCTGTTTGCATTCTGGTTGTTCCATGTGTCTGGATAGATACATACCAAAGAGGGCATTATATTACATGACTGGCCTAATTAGGAGTGAGTGACATTGACATCCCAAGATCTAGACACAATCCTTTGTTCATAAGCTGTGCATTAAAGAAGGAGTTTCTTACAACAATGGACACATGTTTTTTTAAAAGTTAGGCCACTGTTCACATGAGTTTCGAAATCCGGAACTGGGTCATCTCTTAGGGACATATTGTCAATGTGGTAGTTCCCTAGGGTAAATGAATTCTCAAAGGATGCAGTAATGCATTTTTTGGCATTTAGTTCCAAAGCATGATTTTTGACAACAGTTATTTATTTGAGACAAACCTTCCTGCAGAATTTATTTACTTACTTACTTAATAAAGTAGTTTCTCATGTCATCCTTTGACCCATTTATCTTCTGATATAGTTGAATTATTGTTATTCAGGACTAATCTGCTGGAGCTGCTGTTTTTCTTGAACTTTGTTTTAAAACACAGCCCGGTGACCTTTGTTTTCAAGCCTCCAGCAGCCTTGACTCACACATATATTCATAAGGACTATTGTAATCAACGTAAGCAATGACTAAAAGGAAACAGCAATATTTATTTTTATTGAAAAGGCCTTGCAAACCCACAGACCAATAGCTACCTCTGGTAGTGTATCTGGTCATATAGTGCTGACTACTAAAAGGCTGCTCCTTTTTATAGCCAACCTGCCCTGTAGTGACAGTCAAGGGAGAGTGACAGTAAACATTCTAGCAAGAATAAGTCAATATGTTTGTAGGCCAGGTTTATGTCACTTAGGCCGGGTTTATGTCTCTTAAGGGAGAAGACCTATAGTTCTCCTCACTGCTCAGCGAAGAAGATAACTTTGTTTGTAGTGGGCCACATCCATCTATACCGACCCTTCCCCTTTGTCTGTACAATAAGTGAATGGCAGAAGTAAAGAGTGAAAGTGAGATATTAAAGGTTACCCCCTAGGTGGACAAAGTGTGATTCCCTGAGTGTTAATTATTCAAGGCACAACATGATGATGATCAGAATACCAAATGGTATGTTATGTGGGTGTTTCTAAGCATGCACTTGCAGTGGTGCCCTTTGTGAGATTTTCTCTATTCTTCAAGTTGGTGCAAATGGTGAACTGGTATTTATAAGTTTCCCTATCTCTGTATTCTGTCCCTTACAGGCTTTTGAGGGGAGATCTATGCCTTGGCCCCTTGATGGACCTTCTGCATATTCACATAAACAGTACCAGAATTACCCATTCTAAAAACTTAAACCTTGCCTGTGATATAAATAGGACCTGCTAGAGAGATAGGTATGTATCCCAGAGACTATCTCTTCTATGGAACAGGCTCCCCATCCATGTAAAGCAGAGTTCCTCCCTAACCCAATTCAAGTGCAGCTTGGACAATTGGATGGCAAACCAGAAATTCATCCCTGATTTGGCACCTATGTCTCTAATGGACAGAGGTAACCTGTAAATTGTTTTTCTCCCAGGCCAATGCTTACACTTCTCAAGGGTATCAGAACATGTCAGATTTGAGATGCATGGCTAGGCTTAAAAAGCCCCTTGTGGTCGTTAGCCTAGTAAACACCATTAAACCTATGAACTTATATGGGGGGATAGGAGGCTTACCATCCACATTGGGGGTACAAGCGTTTCCCCTCCCTGAAAAAAATACATTTAAAATTTAGTTTGTCATTGTTTCAGGGATTCGGTTTTGGCAATTTTTATTTATTTATTTATTTACATTTGATTACCAGGAAAGTTTGACTGGGTAGAAGCCTATTTTCAGTGGAGGCCCGGGGAGAAAAGCTCCAAATTATTACAAAACATATTAAGAACAATCATTTTACACTCTTCAAAAATAAAACAAAAACAGCTGCATTTTAAAAAATTATAACAAATTAGACATAATATAAAAACAATGGTTAAGAATCGATACAAAGTATATTACAATCATTAGAGAAATTTTATACAGTTTGTAGAGAAATTAAAGGTAAGTTAGTCTAACACAAACAGGAAATGGAATATGAAATGAGGGAAAAACAGGCTTATGGTATAGAAAGTCAGAGAAGAGAATTAGACAGCACTACGGAAGTAAGTGATGAATGGAGAGTAAGGTGGTATAAGGAATGAAAAGGTACTTGTTCACATTTAAGGATATAGTTTATCCTCGTGTTGAGCAAGAACAAAGCCAGATTTTAGCTAGAAAGTTTTTCACAGTTTTGAAAGATGGGAGGGAGGGTAGAGATTGATGGATATAGAGGAGGAGTTCCAGGCCTTAGCAACCTTATACGAGTACAGATAATGCTTTTGTCAAAAATCATCTCCACAATTTTGATCATCAGATGTTTGGTGATAGACAATGCTAACTGAAAGTGAAATTAAAATAATGAGATTTTCAATTACTTGTGTTTTGAGTTTCACGCCGCTACTTACTTTCATATTGTTTTCAAAATTAGAACATTTTAAAGATACCTTGCAGCAGAACAACCCCCAAAGGATTATGAGATGAAAAAGTCATGACTTTGACACATACCTCTCAACCTCTTAGAGCTAACAATCTGGACAAAGCCATATATAAAAGTGGGGAAAATTCATGACTTGTTCACATACCTCTCAACCTCTTAGAGCAAACAATCTGGACAAAGCCATATATAAAAGTGGGACAAAGGCCCCAAAATAGGAACAGTTTTTAAATATTGCTCTTACAAAGTTAGAAAGTTGATAGACTAACAGGTTTTGCATTAGCATGAATTTTCTGAAGGGTATGATGTCTGAAACTCAAATGTCCATCATTCTTTTCTAACTTCAGTCTTTAATGATTTGCCACTAATTTGCCATAAAACCACAATTTTCTGAAAAACGGACCAAAAATATGAGGCAAAAATCTGGACATTCTGCAAAAATCTTTACACTTGAGAGGTATGCTTGGACACATATATATTTTAAGTTATTGATAATTCTGAAGTAGGAGCTTTGTTTGTCATCCCTAAAATATTAAAAAAAAATGAAATCAGGATACACTGTCAGACACACAGCATTAGTGAGGGGGTCTAAAACTGAGCAGATGGCTATTCTTTTAGATACCAGACTTAACAAAAATCACTCAAACTTCCCTCTTTTACTATACACAGACATAGACGTTTCTGGAATAACTTTATCAAGTTAACACACACAATTTGGTTGTTTACTGCTTGTTAGCCACTATATATTACCACACATTATTCTTTTATCCCTCAAAGTGACAGTGTTAAGGTGGTGAAGGCCTTGGTATCCAAGGTGACAGAATTTGGACACAATGGCACTGGGAAGTTCTGTACCTTACTTGAGTTATTTCTGACTAAGTCTCTATTTTCAGTGAAATTTTATCAACTACTGAAGGACATGACAGGCTACAGTTATTCTTCCTTTTCACTAAGTTCAGGCTTTCTTTTCCTCATTTGCACAGTTTTATGTTCAGATTATTGATGATTTATTTATCACTTGGAAAGACAGTGGATCACAGCTGAAATAATTTTAGGATTCTTGAGCAATAGAACAAATATCTTACTGTTCAATGTAACAACAAGAAAGCGGTGTACTTAGATGTCGAAATAAGTTATAGTACATCACAGGTTAAGCTTTCTTTCAAAATTCATAGAAAGTCTTCTCTTGTCAATAATTATCTCCACGCCAGGAATGAGTATCCAACATACACGAAGGAAAATGTTCTAACCAATCAAAGTGTCATTTTGTCCAGGCTCATCTTATTAAATGAGGTGATGGAAGAGATGTATAACAAACACAAACAACTCTTCATAGCATGAGAATATTATGTAGAGGTTGTTTCTTACATTCTAACGCACTTATAAAAAGAGAAGGTTTCTGTGTTTCCTCCCATTTTATGTGACTATTTCTTCTGAGTTAGCCAATGACCGTGCACCTCTACATTTGCACGTTACGGATTTTACTTATTCTTTTCCTGTTGTGTTCAGTGTTGATTGTCAGCAGAGGATTTCCTTACTGCAGGATGATTAGAAAACCTAATAGTGAATCCGGACCAAATTTAAAAACAAGGGCAAGGCCCTGGCTTTACTAACTGGAAAAAGAAGGAAGAATATAAATCTCATGTTAGAAAAATCAGTGCTTTGTTTCACCTAAACCTGCCTCTGCCAAAGCAGCTGATATGTTTTCATGTAATTTTTGTTGGTACAGTTGTTTTATCAACACTGATCCAGTACTACACCTGACTGTACACTGATCCAGTACTACACCTGACTGTACACTGATCCAGTACTACACCTGACTGTCTTAAACATGTACAAGTACAATTGTGAAAATCTGGTCCTTGTGGTCACTTGTCTGTCCCCCCAGGAAGTTGTCAGGGAGAATTCACAAAAACTTTTAAGTGATCTAGAACAAATCAGTCACAATATCCCTTCTTTAACACTTGTACTTCATTAACGCTAAAACATTTTTATTCATTTATTTTGTTGTTGTTGTTCTTGGCCAAGTTTTATAACATGCTCATGGTGGAGACCTAGGCCTTCTGCTGGAAAAGAAAGAATTAAGATGGCACATCACATTTGTGGCAAGACCTGGGCTACATGGTAATTTTATTATAGAGTGCTTTAAAACTGAGATCTAGAAGTAGCTGTTTGTTTTACACTATAACCAGTAATGCATGTATTATTTATCTTAGCAATCTGCTATTTAATGTGCCCCACTCCCTTTTGTATGCTTGCACATAAAACAGGCTTTTCCGCACATACTAGTCTATTTGTTATATTTTTTTAGAAAAGGCAGATTTTACATTAATTTTCATAAATGCCTGTATTTATTGTAACAGTGTACCACTTCAGGTATAATTTACTTGTGCTTGCATATTTACATACATGTTAGGTTTAATTTACATAGTGCTTTTTGATTGTTTATATTTATTTTAAACGGACTGCGGTGGTGGTGCTGCAGTAGTGTTGTCGCCTCACAGTAAGACGTTGTCCTGTTCGATTCTCAGCTAGAGAGTCTTCTGTGTGGAGACATGCATGAATGGGCGTACCTTCGTTGAAGGTTGTGCGTCAGGGCCGGCAACTCAGCACGTAAAAATCTACTGCCAATCATTAGCAGGCCGGAGGTCCTCTGTGGCGACCCCTAACCAGGAAAAGCCAAAAGACACAACATATTTATTTTAAACATTAGGTGCTTTTGAAGGCATGCTGCTACTTGTGTTTATTTGCAAGTCATTTATTTCAACGTTTTCCTTAAGAAATGTTTCACAGTTTTAATGAACATTTTTAGTCATTTTGCAGCTTTTCTTGTGTACATTTCCCATCTGAATAGCTAGTGAAATGATTATTCTTATTGGTTGATTCTGGTCATACGGTTGCTTTTCTTTTCTCTATATTCATTTGGGGGATTCTTAAGCTGTGTGATCTGTGTCTTTTTAAAAACATCTCTAATCTGTTTCATTCTATGTTATCTATTTTGAGCTTTTTGACAAGTCATGCTTTGGATTTGTAAGGTTTGTGGGATTTTTTTGCACCTTTTTCAAACATGTTTTTGCTTTTTACGACTGTGTATATTTCTGACCTTAATGACTAATTCTTGTTTGATTAATTTCATTTGGTTAGCTTTAGTAGCATAAAGGGAAAAAGCCTTAATTATGACCTAGGTGACCCAGGTTTGATTAATGACTCAGGTGACAGAGCTGATAGGTGTATAGGGACATGCCCATCCTGGGGGATTAGCTGGGTTGGATCAGCCAAAGAATGTATCAGTCCACTCAGAGGAGGAATTAGAATGCAAAAAACATTGCCTGGTATGGGCAGTAGGCTCACCAAGCCCCTGATGGATGTTACCCTCTGAATGGGTAGTGGGAACATGAACTTGCATGGGGGATGGTATTGTGAGCCCTGCTTTAATGGGTTCGGTCATTCTGCCAACCAGTGGTCTAACTAGGGCAATCATAAATGTCCTCATAGCTGGGATGGACATAATTATCATTCACGGCTGACTGAATGATGGCCCCATCCAGACAAAGGAACAGTACTAGGCAAGTGATCGTGAGGACCATAAGAGGCCTACTCATGTATGCCTTTATGTAGGCACCCTCAAAAGTTCATGCTTCCCTTTTTAAGCACTTAATACTGCTCACATCCCCAATTAAGCAGGACTGTACATAATAACCCTGGTATAAAATAGTGTTTATTCATCTGATCATTAAGACTAGCCTTAAAGCTAGTCAAAGTAGTACTTTTTTGACGTATAACAGTACCTTATTACATAGGCTGGGAACACAGTTAGGAATCTATTCCACCAGTGAATCTTGTTTATTTACTGGTATAGATTTAGGACCCTAGTCCTGATAATTGTGAAGCCACTGGTTTTGTAAAGGAAAAGAAAGTCTGACAGGAATGAGTCTTTCATGGCTTGAAATTTAAGACACTGGTCACCTTGGAGCAGCCTGTAGGCAACTGTGTAAAATGAGAGCTGTGCTAATTTGTCAGGATCATTAAAATATCTAAGGCCCATGATTTTCATGGTAAGAAATCTTTTGAAACCTTTCTAGATGAGCAATATGTTTTTGATATATGCATACCAAAGAAGGCAGTGTATTCGATGATGGGTCCTTTCAGGGAAGGCTACAGTGGCAGGATGACTTCTTTGGGTCTAAAAGACATTCCTTCAGAAACTAACTGGGCAAGATAGAAGGATTTCCTAACTTTGGTAGAAACATGAATGAATGAATGAATGAATGAATGAATGAATGAATGAATGAAAGAGAGTTGTCCACATAAGTTCCCAGGTCTTTTGTGACCATGTCTGTCTGAAGAAGAATACCCTTTAAAACTTAAGGTGAGAACAGCTTATTTCACCTAATGCTGTTATGCTGTACCTTTTTGTATTTAACATGTGACCATTGTCAGTATACCAGGTATGTGCATATTCCAGCCCTTTCTAAAGCTGTTTAATATTCGGAGATATACAGATAACACTTCCTGACTTGTAGTCATCAGCAAACGTGGTCGGCCACACTTCTGGGATATTGATCTGGATGTCTGAAAAATAAATACAAAATAGCTTACACTCCCAATGTTTTGGAAGACTGCCCACCATTGAGGAAGAAATGGATTCAAGTACAGTTGGGGCATATCTCTCAAGAATCAAGATTTTCTCAGAATATCAAGATTTTTTATATTTGTGGCCTGTTCCTAACAAAATTTGTGGTTCTCTGCCAAATCACTGAGGATTACATCACTAAATAATGACATACATTTGAGTTTCAGACTTCATATCCTTCAGAAAATGCACATTAATGCAAATCCTGTTATTCTAGCAACTTTCTAAGTTTATAAGAGCAATATTTACAATTTGCCCATATTTTTGGCATTGCACCCCCATACTTTAGATCAGATTTTTTGCACTAACAGATTGACAGGTATGACTGGGGAAGACTTGATTGTCAGCAAGCATGGGTCAAAAAAATATTTAGAAAAAAAAAATCAGATTTTGTGCTAGGTCCTTAGCTAAACTGATTTATTTTACAATAAAACTAGTTTTTTTATTACAATTTTTATCACAGTATTTCAGGATTAAAATTAGAAGATGTTCCAGACTTCATTTGAAAAATGTATAACAGTGGTTACAACTATAAGTATACTTATACATTGTGGGACAAATGATCTTCAATCCACTCCACTAAATCACACGAACAACCTAGTTTTGAGCATAGTGGAAATTTTGGAATATAATAAGATCAAAGTAGATTTCAGTGAAATATTGCCATCCATAACATAGAATGATTACATATGTACTGAGAAGGTTGTAAGAACAATTTCACAAAGCTTTCTAGGGGCATCTTCTATCTCAATTATTATGGGACAAAATATTTTAGTAATAGGATCAAACCTCATCTAACATTTTTTTTTTTAAGTAAGTATTGTAATTGTTGTAATGCTTGAGCATTGGGAACAAATATCATGAATTAGTGTTGTTGTTTTACTATGATAACCTATCTGTTACTGCAATTGTTGAAGCTTGGGATTCATGGATGTTGCTTTTTACAAGTTTTATCAGGTATGAGTGTTTGAGTGTAATATTTTAGAAGACAGTGAGTTATGCAATAGGAATTAAAGACCACCTCCATTCTTTATTCTCAAAAACAAGCTGGGCACTGTTACCTCCTCATCCACCAATAGTAAGCAGCTCTAACAAGGGCTGGAATATGTATATCTGGTGTACTGAAAATGGTCTCAAGTTAAATGCAAAAAAAAGGTACAGCATAGCAGCAAAAGGTAAAAAACCTGTTCCCACACTCAGAGACTCTGCTGTTGACCTTAAAGAACATTATGTGGAAAATAATATTAGACTTAGTTTGACACATAGGACAATGAACCTAAACAGTCATAAGGCATATTTATCAAACTAAGATCTCTTTTTAAGTAATAAGCCTAGTGTTTTCTTATCAGGCCCCAGTTGCCTAATGGGTGTGACACTGGCGAATTAAGCCAGGGATTGGGGGCTCGAGGGTGACATAATCTGGGTTGGTGTAATTGTTAAGGTGTTTACATCATAAACACATGTTGGGGGGGTTGAATATCACCTTTGGTTACTATCTGGTTATTGGTTAGGCTTATAATAGTCTGTAGATTGATTGCCTATGAACTTAAAAAATAATTTTGCTTTGAGACTTAAACTATCGTAAAATAAGTTGGAATAATTTTTCTAACTGTGAAAATGAATTAGACTGTCTAGACATTGTACTTATGAATAGATTATTTCAATTAATTAAAGAGCCAGCCAGAAGGGAAAATATACTGAACATTGTAGTAACTAATTCTGCAAGTCTAATTCAGCACATCAATTGTAGACCTCCATTGGCAACCTCAAATGATAATTATTTGAATGTTGAGGTCTTAGTTAAAAAGTCTATACCATTTGCAGTCAACTGTTTAGACAGTTTCTGTCTAAACAAAAACCTCCATTCCCAACCAGCTCTCCTCACCTTGGAGAATGCAGACATATGTGCAGTTACCAGGACATGGTTTAACACCACAGAGAGTACCCTGGCAGTGCAAAGCTTCAGTACCTTCCACACATTTAGACCAACAGCTGCACAGGCAGGGAATAAAGGTGGAGGCGTCTCAATCTACATCAATAACAAACATACCACTCTTTTGGTTATCAGGATGATACACTGGAGTTCCTCCAAACCCAGATTACCATAGACAAAGTCCCATACTATATTCAAGCAAACTACAGGTCATCCTCCGTGTCTCATGAATGGCACAGCTCATACTTTGACCTATTGGAGGCACTCACCATTCAACCCAATACCATACTTATGGAGAACTTTAATTATCCCTCTATAAATTTGGAATCCTACATGAATCCAAATTTGCAGGTGCAGAGATTCCTAGACATAAACACAAACACCCTGAATCAGTTACTGCATGCACCTACTAGAGGTACAAGCATATTGGACATGGTACTCACAAATATGGGAGAAAACTACAACCCCTCCCCCAGTGTTGTGTCCCCACTAGTATTGATTCAATTTTTTTAGATTAAATATTTAGGAACATTTTTAGTAGGTGACTATATATATATATATATATATATATAATTTTTGAGGTTTTAAAATTTCAATATAGTATTAAGACTTAGTTACTATTTCCTGAAACATTGTTTTAGGATGACATTTTACTATTTTTGGCGATGTTGCTTTAAATGGTTAATTGTGAACGTTAATTAATTGGTGTTTGTATAAAAGACAAGCAAAATAATGAAGGAGTATCTGATGAAGTCTTGTGCCTAAGACAAAAGCGCTTATGGTAGTTGCTTCTGTGTTCGTTTTTTAATAAAGTGGATTATTGATGGACTACTGGTCGTTTTACTGGTATTTGGACAGCTTTATTTTGTATTCCCCACTAGTATTGTCAAACCACAAAGCAGTCTCCTTTGAAATAAGGATCAACTATGTAACCTCAGCAACCCTGTAACAGTTAGAAACTATTCCAAGGCAAACTACTATTTATTTAATATAAATTGAGTCCATACTTAATTATATTAGGAATTGGCTTCAGATAGTATAGCTCTCAGTGTGTAACCATTTGAAATATTAAATCTGATTATCTTTTGTTTAATCAAGGAGTGCCTCAGGGTTTCGTATTAGGTCCATTCCTCTTTAAATTAATTTACTTTACAGCACTTTCAACTCAGTCATGCTGGATAAATAAGTATGCAGATATCTGTAAATTATGATTCATTATAACATCTAATATTAAGTTGAATCCCATTAATGATTTTTTCAAAGATTTCTGTGGCTGGACAAGAGATCATTGTCTCCAATTCAGCGCCAGCAAGTGTGAAGTGATATATTTTGGCAACCAGTCTTTAAGAGATTCATTATTTCTAAATATAGCAGGTCTTTAAGAGCCAAATGATTATCAGGTCCTGGGTATGACCTTCAGTAATAAATTCTCCTTTGATAAAAATGTCAGCATAGTCAGAGGCAGGTCTTTGAGAAGCATAGGTATCATGTTTAAACCGATTAAGAGGCAAAAAGAACTTAGTGCAGCATGTGTAAGACCATCATTAGAATATAATAATGTTTTCTGTATATATATATATATATATATATATATATATATATATATATATATATATATATATATAAAATGTATTTTTCTTTGCCAACTGTAGTTTCTGTCTAGCCTGTACTTTTTTATTTTCTATTTTTATTTATTTTTTATTTTATTTTATTTTACATTTAACCGGGGGAGTCTGGCTGGACAGAGGTCTGTTTTCATCGGAGGCCCGGGGAGAAAAGCTCCACATACAATAAGATACAAAACATAAATTGTTGACATGACAATAGAGCTCATATACTAGTTTAACTACACTATGCATTCACAATAGAGCTCATATACTAGTTTAGTTATGCATACACAATTTCACACATCAAATAAGATGCAAACAAAAATCATTGACTTGACATTCGAGGATATAAACTATTTTAGCTATACATTCATACTTTCACACAGTCATGATGGGTGACATTATTAGCTAGTCTGTATGTTTTCTGTGGAGTCTTGGTTGAGAAACTTCACATAGTAGTAATACAGAGTGTGTTCTTGACATAAGAATAGCTGAAGTTTAAGTTTAGATATATGCATTCATTGTACACTTCGTTCATCATTGTTGGCAATATCGGCTAGTAGCACTGCTGGAGGTTGAAAATTGTAAGAGTGAGGGAAGAGAAAAGAGGAAAGAGAGCAAGAGTTAGAGGGAGGAGTGAAAGATTTAGTTAGCTGTTCAAACGGTATTAGACTGATCTTATGATTGGGTAGGAAGAAGAAGCTGACACTAGTACAGTGAGTCGATCAACCAGGGGAGAAACATGGGCATAGCCAGTTTCCTAGATAATGGGTTTTGAGGAGTTTTGTAAATTAGAGGGGGGATGTGGTTGAGGTTAATTGACTTGGGAGTGAATTCCAGATATTGGCAATGGAACAGGCAAAGAGAGATTTACCAGCTGTATTTCTGTGTTTGATGATGTTGACTAGATTTTGATTATTGGATCTTAAGGTACAAGTGGAAGTGTAGGGATGAATTAATTGCTGGAGTGCTGGGATGTTTTCTGGGAGGTAGTAGATTTTGTGTGATATTGAGAGTTGGTTGAGTAAGAGTAGTTGTGGTAACTCAAGCCAGTTGAGTTCCCTGAGGGCAGGGCAGTGATGTGATGTACAGGATGCATCAGTGGCAAATTTTGCAATCCTGTTGTAACAGGATTCCATTTTGCTTAGTTCGCTGTGATGTAAATTAGTAAATACTGGGGAGGCATAAAGCAGGACAGACAGGAGGTGTGTCCTTGCAATAGTGGCTTTGGTATGTTTGGTGAGGGACTGTTTGTTCCTATAAAGGAGACCCAGCTTTTTGTTGACTTTTTTATTGTTTGGGCTATGTGTATGTCAAATTTCAGGTTGTTGTCAATTTCTACTCCTAGGAGTTTAGTGTGGGTGGTTGGGCTGATTATTATGTTTTCCTTTGATTTTGTAGTAAAGCTGCGGTTTGTAGGGGGAGATTTTCCTGGACTGACGAGAATGATACTAAACTCTAAAAAGACAAAACTCAGTTTGATTTTAGAAAACCAGGATTCTATTTGTGAGAAGTTGTTATGAGTTATGGTTTGGTGCTCATTTAGTGTGGAGGCAGCACATATGATAGTGGTATCATCTGCATATTGCACAACTGAGGCTGAGAGAGCGGCTGTAGCTATGTGATTAGTGAAGAGAGAGAACATCAGTGGACCTAGGATGGACCCTTGTGGGACACCTATGGCTACTGGTAATAGGGGGGACACTTGACCTTGCCATAGGACTGCTTTCTGTCGATTGGATAGGCAGTTACTGAACCATGATTTGGTGGAGGGGCTTATGTTAAGGGTAGTTAGAGTGTCTAGGAGCATTGAGTGGTTAACCATATCAAAGGCTTTGGATAAGTCTAGGAATATGGAGGCTGTAAATAGACCATTGTTTCTATGATTATTGATAATATCAGTGAAAGAGAGTAGTGCTGTTGTGGTGCTGTGGTAGGGTCTGAAACCATGCTGTGATTTGGCTAGTAGGTCCTTTTATTGGAGGAATTTCATTAATTGAGAATGCACAACTCTTTCCATTATTTTAGATAGGGGAGAAAGAATAGCTATGGGTCAGTAGTTGGTCAGTTCAAGAAATTTGCCTCCTTTATGCAATGGTATGATGTGGGATATTTTTCATAAGTTGGGAACTTTACATTCTGATATTGATCTATTAATAAGGTGGAAACTGGGTAGGCTATTACTTCTGATGCCATTTGAAGGAAGTCTGTTGACAGGTTGTCAACTGCTAGGGTGGTTGGTTTCAGTTTTTTAATGAGTTTAGCGATTGTATTTGTAGATACTGGGTGCAGGGAAAAGTTAGAGAGGTGGCCTAGTGAGCTGGTATGGTTGGGGTGTCTGTAGATTTGGGAGCATTAGTATTATTTTGGGTGTTGGCTAGGGCTTGGACAGTTTCAGTAAAAAAATTTATTAAACTGAGTGGGGATGTTATCATGGTTAGTTGGGAATACAGGTGTGGGGTGGAGGATTTTCCTGGGTGCAGTAAGTTGCTTATTGTAGCCCAGAATTTTTTAGGATTAGGAGCGTGTTTTTCTTGCATGGATTTATAGTAGTTAGTTTTGTCTATTTTTATTTGTTTTTTGACTTTGTTCCTAAGCTCTTGATAGTTTTGTTTCAATGAAGCGGTTTTGACTTTGTGAAATTGTAACCAGGATTTATCCTTTTCTTTCATTAATGTTTTGGTATCTTGTGTTAGCCATGGGGCATATTTGGTTTTGATTCTAATAGTTCTAGAGGGTGAGTGCTGGTTTAGAATCTTTAGGAATGTTGAATTAAAGTACTGTACAGCTTTGTCTATAGGTAGTTGTTTTAGTGGGTTCCAATTGCAGTATTTAAGTGCATTGGTAAATTCAGTGGGTTTAAAAGATCGTTTGTTCCATATTACCCTGAGTATAGGTTGGTGAGTATGGTGAGGTCTACTCCTAATTATCTAGGTTGCTTGGTGGTCACTCAGACTCTCTGGAAGACAGCCTGATTGCTGTGCTTGAGTGGGGTCAGATATCAGAATCCAGTCTAGTATAGACTGGCATTTGTTTTTCTTGTCAATTCTAGTGGGGTCAGTTATAATTTGGGAGAACCCATGAAGGTTAATGTGGGCTGTTGGGGTTTGGCTGGTGCAATCAGACCACAATGTTAAAGTTGCCTAATAGTATGGTTTCTTGTGGGAGATAGGTGGACATTCAGTCTAGTAGGCTTTCTAGTTTAGTAATGTTATTGCTTGGTGGGATATAACCCCCAGCAGTAATTATTTGTTTGTTGGAATTAAGTTTTAATCTTGCAAGAATTAGCTCTACATCTTTGATATCATCAGAATTATATTCAATTTGATCTATATTGAGATGACTTTGAAATAGGATAGCTACACCTCCTCCCTTTTTTTCAGTTCTATCTTTGCGTAGAATATTGTATCCAGGACATGTAATTTTATTACTATGGTTATCTGGTTTGAGCCAAGTTTCTGTTAACACTGTTATATATGGTTTATAAAGAGCTAGGAGGGCATGAAGGTCCTGTGTTTTGTTAAGTATACTTCTTGTGTTTAGGTTTAATAGGAGGAGTGATGAAGTTGGTCTTGGGTATAGAGGATTTGGTTGATTTGAGTTGGTATTGGGAGATGTTTTGGGACCTGGGTTTGGGTTAATGTCTCCATAGCAGGAGAGGTTTTGGCAAAGGTAGAGGTATAGTTTGGCCACATTATGTAGTATTTTTGTTAGTTTTGAATAGTATTGAGGGTTGGCTTTCTGTTGACTAATGTAATATGGGTGAGAGAGAGGGTGTGATGAATAGAGGCTGTAAGGTGATATGGGACAGTTCTTTAGTTTTAAAGAGTTGGTTAGGATGTCTGTTTGCCATGGTGGAGGGGAGGTGAAGTTGAGATATGAGTGATAGGAGGTGAGAATAGACAACTGGAGAAGAGAGAGCACAATTAATGGATAAGATGCTAGTTTAAGTAGATGGGTGTTATATGTGTTGGACATGTTGTGGTGCAGAGAGGTATTGGACGAGTTTGAGAGGGTTATTAGTAAGGTTAGGAGTTGGTTGTAGAATAAGGGTGTGGTGTTAGGTGTGACTGCTATGAGTGAATGTGAGTGTGGTCATTGATTGTAATGGAGATTATGTGGGTGTGGTGTAGACCTATAAATGTAATGGATATGGGGTGGGTGGGAATGGGGGTAGGGAAGCATAGAGAGCCCGAGCATTAGCGAAGGTGAATGAAGCAGGGCAGCACCATCCTGTAGATGTAGCAGAAGGTATATGAAAAAAAACAATCAGTGAATATTTCAAGACCTTCTGTGGGTCAAGCTATTTGCTTAGTGTTTGTTTTAAGCATAGGATTGTTGATTTTAATTCTATTTCTTTTTATATTCTTAATATTTCTTTGTATTTTGTTTGCACTAATCTTTGAGGGAGCTAAGCAGTAGTGAATCTGAGATGAGGCTAAAGGAGGTGAGTAAGTAGATAAAGATAGAGAATGAGGGATTATGGCTTGGAGCATGAGCAGGGTGGTTTTTCTGTAGGAAAAAGTGTCTGAGAGTGGCAATAGTGGTGGTTAAGAAGGAGTAATGAGTGACTCCTTCAGTGTGAAGTACAGGTATAGGGCTGGCAGAGAGTATGGCTAGGTGTAAGGTTAGGTAGGTAGGCCTGAGGTAGCTTGGTCTATTAAGGGAGCAGGGGTAGTGGGGGGGTAGATAGATATGTGTTGTGGCTGACCAGAAGCAAATACCTTTTATGAGGCACAAACAGTAAGCACACACCTATTGTTAAATACTGGGTAGAGAAGGACAGGTCTATTTAGAATGAGGTATCACATATACTGCTAGTTTCTTTTACTGTATCTGGAGATGACTTCCACCAAGTAGGAACATTTGTAGTTGATATGGGTGGTCTTCAAATTTGCCTGGGGTTTAGGTAAAAGCCTTGTTTGTTTTGGTGCCAGGGACACTGTTAGTTGCTTTTACTGTATCTGGAGATGACTTCCACCAAGTAGGAACACTTGTAGTTGGGTATGGGTGATCTTCAAATTTGCCTGGGGTTTAGGTAAAAGCCTTGTTTGTTTTGGTGCCAGAGACCTGGTCAGCTCAACACAACGTAGTGGTTGGGGCAGAGTGGATGGACGGAAAGTCCTATATATATATATATATATATATATATATATATATATACACACACACACACACACACACACACACACACACACATATACATATATATATATATATATATATATATATATATATATATATATATATATAAAATAGTCCATATAATGGAACATTCATAGTTTGCACAGATTTAACACTAGCAGAAGTGATCAAATGAGTTTTGATCACTTCTGTTGGTGTTATGTCTGTGCAGGATTGTGCACAGTGAGGATTATGGAAATTGCCCTCCCCCTGCTGTAGAGTGAACGTGGAGTTGATATACATAAATAGCAGGTGGTGTGGGGGTTACAACCCCCCACATGGCTGATGCAGAGGGCTTGCCCTCCTTGCAAAAAGCATAAGTGTTTTAGTTTTTCATTGTTTTGGCTTTCAATCTTTTGAGATCGATTGTTAACCATTTGAGATTTGTGTACTTTGATGATTAGAAGTGCATCCATGTATACATAAATATATATATATATATATATATATATATATATATATATATATATAGACAGAGGGAGAGAAAGAGAAATGAATATGCATACATAAACAACAGTTACACATGCTTGAATCAGTCCAAAAGTCCCTTACCAAATGTATTAACACAATTAGGGATTTGATTTCTGAAAGGAGTAAAGAATTAAATTTGTATACTTTTCATTACAGATATTTCCAGGGAAAGGCAATTTAGACTCTTGCAGTTTTTAAAGATGATTTTATGCAAGTGTTATTGAGTTTAGATGTGTATTATAACCCTCTCTCTACTAAGCATAATAATAATGTTAATTTTTGTTTGCATAAACATAAGACATCATTAAGAAGGAAATACGTCCCTCCTGCTATTCTAAAATTTAGAATAGTTTGCCAGCTACAGTTAGACTCTTATACAATTTAAGAAAACTCAAAGAAATTTGAATATTTGGTTGAGAATATTTATTGTTTAATCCTTATTTTATGGAGTCAGTGTTTTTGAATGGCAGTTAGGCCTAGAACACTGGTGTGCTAACCTATAAAAATTTGGCAAGTTTTGTTTTATTATATTATTTTATGTTAATTTGTTAACCAGGGTGGAATACTATTCTCTATAAACTATGTACAGGTTTATCCCAGGAGCAAATAATCTGCAAGAAAACATGAATTCGTGTATAAAGATGGGGAAGAGTCAATAAGTATACACTAGTATATTTATAGTATAATAAAGTTGTGAAAATTCTATCCATACTATAATTTAATGACTAAAATTGTATGGTGAAATAGTGGTGGAATAGAACTAGTTATTCAGGAAGAAGAAAGTATTTATACAAGGTAGAGAGATCCAGGAAAGTTAGAGTGAAAAGATACAGTGTAGGCATGGTTTTAGAACTGGATGTCTGTGTGCGTTACAAGTATTTAAATTTACTTGCGTTACAAGTATTTAAATTTACTATTTAAATTATCTTTAACTGTTTAACAACTCATGTGATGACTTTTTTTGTAATGTTTTATATTTGATGTCTTGTGTGTTTGTACCCACTACTACCTCCCTCTTTTTTTCCGGGCCTCTCCTCTGAAAATGGACATGTATCCAGTTGGACTAGCCCGGTCAACAAATGTAAAATAATAAAAATAAAATAATAAAAATATTTGAATGTTAGTAATATGAAGAGAATATGGTGACTGGTCAGGTAATTGAACTAATTTAACAGTGGTAACAGCAGACTGCATATTTGAAGAATCATTTAAGTTAATGTTTTAATATTGTGAAGCATAAGTTTACTTTAAGGGAGTTGGGAAGGGATTCCTAGAGTTATGGACCAAGGACGCAGAATCCGTGGTCAATGTAGTGAAGTTTTAGTTTGGGTTTCTGGAAGGGCGTTAATTAAAGGCAGGGATTTAAGGTTGTAATCTGATGCCCAGGGAAATAATTGGCTGGCAAAGAAAGGAACATATATCCAAGTGAGGAGTTTAAAAATTAAAGATCCTAGTAACAGTTTGAGCCTGTCACTGACAGAAAGCTGGTGTGCTCTTGCAAGGACCTGGCAGTGGTGCTGTGTTCTGGTGATGTTGCAGAAGTTTGTAAGGAAGAAAGTCTTTTACTGGTGGCAGAGGCAACTGGAAGAAGCACTTTGCTAATGGCAGCCCTTGCTTTTGGGTATAGAAAGTGAGATATCTTGGTGGCCCAAAATAGTTGTGCATTGATGTGTGCTTTTGTTACTTGGACATAGTGTTGGAAGTAAAGTGTTTATCTAGCCATAATCCAAAGTAGTGGAAATGGGTCGTCGCTTCTAGGGGAAGGTTGAGTTATTTTTAACCAGATGAAGGGCACCATGATGACCTAGTATTTGGTTCTAAAGATTATATATTTTGCTTTTTAGTGTTTAAGAGTAGTTTCCATTATGTTTGTCATTTGGAAAGCTGAGCCATATTTCTTGAATTATTTTTTGATAATTGTGTGGCAGGAGTGTGATCTGTAGATTATTATTCTTATTATTGTCAACATAACGGAGGGTGTGCAGGTGTAAAAGATCTGCTGGGATTTAATCATTCCTGTGATTTTACTAATAATTTTCTAAAAATGTTTAAGTTTGCTTAACTATGATATTTTTGGGAGGGAACTGAATGAAAAGATCTATGCCTTCCAGTGGCTTGTTTGTCAAGGTTACTCAGTGGTGTAAATTTTGTCTGTATTCTAGGGTCGAGTCCAAGGTGTGCCAGGCTTCATCTTTTAATCTGAACAGGGAGAGAATTTCCTTTGTGATCACTTGATTGTGAGTGGCCTTAAAGAGTCTTGAAATTAGTGGGAAGTGTTTGTTTTGTGGATGAAGAAGAAATTTAGTAAAAGTGGTAATGGTGAGAGATACAGCTGGGATTGAGGTAATGATAGTCAAGTCTGTATTCGTAAGGTTGTTATGAAGGGTTGAATTTCTATTGTGTACAAAGAAATAGTGGTAGGTAGGCTTTAGAAATTAGTTGGATGGTCAGTGATATTATTCAATAGTCACTAATGGAAGGAGAAAACACTTGTATGGCACAGAAGGATTTAGGACATTTATTAACTATTACATCACGTACAGAGTTATTTCTTGTTGGAGGCTGGGTCTGTTAGGTTCTTGAAGTAGTTGTGTAAGTCCATAGGTGGTTAGTAGATCATTGGTTTCAGTATATTGTGGCCCTAGGAGGTTTATGACAAAATGTCCTAGTTTGAGAAGGCTGTTGTTAGGATCGGTGTGAATTAGTTGGTCGTCTAGGACTAGTTTGAGTGGATCACTTTGGGGGAGAGATGTAGACTGGACCTGGTGTTAAAGAGTAATGCTTGGATTGATGAAATTCACTATTTAACTTGTTAAGGGAATGATCTGAAGGGATGTACAGTGCCCTAGAGTTGTGAATTTGATGTTTTTTATAAGAAGCAGAATGTGACCTCCTCTTTCCCTGGTTGAGCACTGAAAGTGTGGTTGTAGCCTGGGAAGTGGTGGCTAATGTTGAAGGTGTCATTTTAGCTCATGATTCATTAATAGGTTTGTAGGTAACTGCTAGCACTAGCTACCCTTGCAGGCCATTTTAAGCCTCATCAATTTCCCTTTTTGTGCCCAAATTATCATGTCCCATTTAGCTGCAAATTGGCCTTACCCATTCTTTGAACACCGATAAAGTAGTACCTATGAAGACTGTGTTTTGGGTGGCAAGAAATGCTGGTTGTTGTTCAGTTTGTTCTTGAGGCTTCCAGCATTCATAAGGGTATTTTTCTCTTAGTTTTGGGTGAGAGGTGTAGGGCTGAGGTTGGATTTTATGCAGTTCCACAGAAGAAGGAAGTAGTTTAATTTGGTTACTTTTATGCATACATGCGAGTAGGTGTTGTTAGTGATTTTCTTAATTATTTTGTAAGAGTATGTTAGAGTTGTAGAGGATGTGGTGATTGACAGTATTAGGAGATGTAGGATGTTATACTGAAAAATGAGTTTGAGAGTGGGATTTTGGGCTACCTGATACTGTTGACTGGAGGAAAATAACGATTTAGAGGTGAATAAAGTTTATGGTTTTCTTGTGTTGAGGTGATCATGTGAATTTTAATTTGAAGTGAGAGGAGTGTTAGCAGAAAGGGAAGCAGTAATGGAGGTGATGACATGAAAAATAGTGCAGGTTTGATATGGATTGTGGTGAGATGTTGGGGATCTCTATGTAAAGTGAATTGAAATGTTTTTTTGTTTGGTTTGGAGGATATTGCTTTAAGAAGGTAGAGAGGATGTCAAATTAGTGGATGTGGACAGGTGAATATAAAGTTTAATAACATGAAAGGGTGGCTAAGGATTTTGAGGTAAGAGACAGTGACATAATGTTAGCGAGAGCTAATCAGTCTGCACATGAGCAGTAAGGTAGTCTGCACATGAGCAATAAGATGATCTGCACATGAGCAGTAATATTAGTCCATGTTCCAATCCAAACTCTAACCAAGAAGGCAAGTATTATGTTTTATCAGATTACTGTATTTTTTCTTCTGTTTATCTTAAACTTAAAGTAGGTTTCCTAGTATAAACACGTTGAGTCAGTGAGTTAAATTTTCCCTCCAAGAGAAGTCAGTAGAGTCAGTTCTGTATATATCTTAGGAGTTCAGGAGGTCTACACATTGCTGTTATTAGTACCGAAAGCCTCCTCTTGGACAGAGATGTAGGCTTAGGTGATCAAATGCCCACCCATAAAATGAGAGCACTGTACACACATATGGGTGTGAGCTAGTCCTTTAAATACAAGCACATAGTATGGACAGGGCTCTATTATTTATAATAAAATAAGCAGTTATAAAGGTATAAAATACACCTTTTTGCTGGGTGCTTCCCCACTTAGTTGTATCTTTAATTTCCAAAGAAGAGTTTTGTCAATTTATGTTGAGTAGGAAGGTAATGTATCACACTGATCTTTGTATCTGTAAGATAATACACAATATATGAGGAATATATGTCGCTTAGGATAAGCTAATAAATGTGAGTCAGTCTTCCTGTAATATCTTCCATGAGTTAAAATGTTGCTAATCACAGACAATGTGTCATGTCTGTGTACACTGCTGGCTGCATCAGTGAAGGAAGTAAAGATTTGCTCATTTCAGCTAGCAAACAATAGCAACGTGAAATGAGCACATAAACCTACTGAATGTGAAATAAGTTTTTATTTATCTTAGCACATCATTGCTGCTTGTAGTAATCAGAAGGCATGCGACTGATTACATTGTTTTATTGACAAAAACCCCTCCCACATTACAGAGATCAGGAAATCACCAGAATTATAACTGGGCCGTATGATAATCAGCTGACTGGAGAACCAAGGGCTCTAGTTTGGTGATTCAGGCTGCCCCCTTGTGAGCAAATAATGTCTCAGACCTGGTGTAACATATGAATTGCCAGTATCTTATCATGACATGTTGCAATGCTTCCTCAAAATCTAAGAAAAAAGCTGATAAAAGCAGCTACACAGATAATGGCCGACCGAAATATTAGTAATACATATCTGAAGTGTGTGAAAACATATGTATTTCACTGTCAGTAATTCAAGCACTCTTTCAATGAATCCCAGAAAATAAACTTGCTGAAAAACACTTTCAGTGTCAGTGGAGTAAGCCTTAAACTGCCACTGTTGTGTGTGATCAGTGAGATGAAATATATATTCTATAACTATCGGGCTGTGGAATTTCTTTTCACATGGTGGGTGTAGAATAGAACTAGCTCGAGTTTCACTGGCGGTTTTGTCATCATTATTTTTACAGACTTTGAACTCTAGCAGATTTATTTAGATAGATCCACACAACTCATTTAAATCTTAAATAGGTATTTTCAGACAATTATTGCTAACACCACCATTCCTTAACCCCACACTCGAAATTGCACAGCTCTGTAACAAGACCGATATTCATTTATTGTGTTGAACCAACTGAATACAGCTACTCATCTTAGTTTTGCAGACTCCTTTGTGGGCAGAACTATTTAATTTACTCATATTCATTAAATTGTTATGTTTCTGCTTACCTTCTTTATCCAGTTCATGGTCACAACGAGCTGGGCCTTATCCTGAAACTCATTTGGTAAGTAGAAGAGAAACTTATCTCAGATGGGGTGTTGTCCCATTGCAGGGACTCTCAGACACACACACACGCATTCAGACACACACATACACATACATTCAGACAGACAAATACACACACAGACAGACAGGTACATGCGCGCGCGCGCGCACACACACACACACACACACACACACACACACACACACACACACACACACACTTTATCTATCATATGAACAGAATGGCTAGTTTAAATTACAAACAAACACACACACACACACACACACACACACACACACACACTTTATCAATCATATGAACAGAATGGCTAGTTTAAATTACAAACAAACACACACACACACACACACTTTATCTATCATATGAACAGAATGGCTAGTTTAAATTACAAACAAACACACACACACACACACACACACACACACACACACACACACACACACACACACACACACACACACACACACACACACACACACACACAGTATGGGCAGTTTGGAGACTCTCCATGTCATATGTGGCACATTTTTTTGATGCAAGAGGAATCACAGCACCAACAGACACCTGACGTGGACACCGGAAGGATGTACAGAGCCCACACTGTTGGCACCCTGCTTATTAATTCCATCAGGTATTACTGCTTATGAAAGAACTCCAGGAGTTCACTAATGTAAATCCTTACTGGTGCCCTCCTATAGATTGTTTAGTAAACTCTTTAGTTTCCTGTTTCTATATTTTTTACTCTTTATAAAGATTACTTGCAGTAGTTCACATTGCATGCCTGGAGCATGTTCAATACAGATTAATCCTTCCAGGTGCAGAGGTAATGCTTTTGTTTCTTTAAACCCCTATAATGGTGCCTTGTCTGAAAACAAAATCATTATGGAAGAAAGGTATTTCTTGTAAGTCAATGAGCCTGTCTGTTCAGTAATTTTTCTCCAGTACTATTACTTGCCACAGTTCAACTATCACCAGCCACAGAATAAGCAAACTAACCTCCCTGCTTACATTGGGATTCATTAACAGGATGAATGGCATGGCAGGGAGCATAATGTGCAATATGCTGGCCCCCATCATACTCCATCAAGCCATAACTCCATATGGAATGAAATATCCCAAACCTGTTAACATCAATGTCTGTCTATGTGTGTGTGTGTGTGTGTGTGTGTGTGTGTGTGTGTGTGTGTGTGTGTGTGTGACTAAAGGCAATGAAGTTATGAACATATCAGTGATAGTAGCACAACAGGTAGGGCACTCATCTTTGATGCAGAAGGCTATGGGTTCTATCCCCACACCAGGTAGTTGGATTGCTGAAACTACAATGCAGTATGAGGGGATGCTGCACATCTGAGTGTGTTGTCCTTTGGATGAGATGTTGAACTGAAGTCCCATCTGCTTCAGTTGATGGTAGTTCAAGTGGATGTTAAACATCCTGCAGCACCTATTAAAAGGACAAAGAAAGTTCCCTGATGCCCTGGCCAAATTTCCCCTAGTCCATATAAATACCACCTTGGATGTCACTGCAAAAGAGGCCACTAGCATACTGGGAATAACACAGCCAAGAAAGGATAAATAAATATCAGGAGTTCTTGCTTCAAAATACAGTCAGTAAGCATTAGATGGGAAAGATGACTTGCTGCAGACATTTTAAAAATTTACACGAGGAAGTAAGTGCTCAGTAAAGATACTTTGAAGAAGGTGGTCACATAGCGAGAACAAATCTGACAGGAGCAAATCACTGTACACATATCCCCATTTTAGAGTCTCCAAATTATTTACAGGAAGGTCTTAAACACCTTACTTATCTGTACATTCCATAATCTTAGTGTAGCCTGCCTGCTCTTCTGAGTTTTACGTGTTATACTTAACAGTGCTTCCCCCACCCCTTCATTCCTAAAGACTTTCCACTGTTTTAATACTCCACTTGAATATTATTTCTGTAAAACCAAGATCTGGCATTTAGCTATCTTTATTTTTATTACATTCTCTGTAACCTTGAAGCAAAACTGTGATTTTGCTAATGTTTCGTATCATCAGGATGAAGCCATGTGGTTCCATATCACAAGGATTAAGCCATAACAAATAAATGAAACAGCTACGTTTATCAGTGTAGGGAAGAGACTACAGCAGCAAAAACATATTTGTACTCTATAGCAGTCAAAACTATTTGCAGTATATCATAGCTGTTTAGTAAGATCACTCTGCTTCTTGGTGTTTATTTAACTGATGAAAGACATTCTGGATCTTAGTCGTCACATGCTTTGTCCTTCAGATATGTTTTAATTATATGTGGAATGTTGCAGAGCCCGCATAACCATTACCCTAGCAAACTTAAGGAATTACTGACAGCAGAGTGTTAATTATGCTAGCCATAGTAACACCCATTACTTTCGCTAACCCGTAAGCTATCAAGTGCACCAATTTCTGAGACTGCTTTTTCTACACCACATATAACAAACAAGTAACATCTGCAACATATACCAACATGCTTTTTATGGTTTATTTTCTACTTCTTTGTTGGCAAATCCTTGACTGCTAGGTTGCTCTAACCAGATGTCATCAATATACAGACTCAGCTGCCCTTTGTTCTTACTAGCTGAACAGTAACCATAATTCAGTACATAAGTAACACTCAGAAATATTTAAGTACCACAACACAGACATAGTAATACATATTTAATTTTGACATACTCTGGCAACAGGATTCATAACATACAAATATGTCAATCTGTTCTGCATTAACAGGATCCATAATGTAAGAATGTATGTGCTGTGCATAAAAATCAGCACAGTCAATTCCCCTTTATCATTGAACATGGCAGTGAATCTTCTATATTCCTTATGATGCTTGTTTCAAAACAGTATGTGTTTAACATGGACAGACACAGTAGGTTTCACTAACTGTACTGCCTAAGAAGTCTATTAACAAACCACTGTCTCAGTTAATAAATTTGCAGAAGCCTGCTCCAGGGTCATCCCTATCACCGTTAGCTAGCCAGAGTTTTGTTTACCTATCAATGTATTTGTTAACTGGGACATCTTTCTTTATTGGTGGCTGCGAGTGCTGCCTGGTTTACTGACTTACTTCATGCTGTATTATATACAAATGGAAAATGGA
>NC_056747.1:129041293-129138793 GCF_019279795.1 Protopterus annectens | reverse complement strand
TGACTACCTGGATTATATGAAAGTTAGCTAAATAGCATTTGAATCAAAGTATTAACTCCTGAAGTTTAGGTTTATAGAATATACAAGAAAAGCAGGAGACAAGGCCAATGTTTTAATTCAAGAACCATACAATTACTTTAATAGGCAAGTTGTCTTAGGGCATGAGCTGTTCCAAATACCACAAGTTTCTGCAACATATCCAGGTGGAGAGAAAAAAAATGTTGAAGCAAATACCGCATAATACTGCATAAAACATTACAATTGTTAAGCCTGCAGTTATTAAAAGGAGCATTATTCGCTTAGACAGTTTATTCCATCTAGGATTGTGGGAAATTCATCTTTCCTGTATAACTGGACAAACTACACTTGCAGTAGGAAGGGAAGAACTGAGGAACAAGCAGGTGGTAGTGTTTGATGGCATTCCTGCAGATCTGTTAATAGGAAATTAGTTTTGTAATGTGCTATGTGTGTGTGGATGCAATGGCTTGACCTGGCATGGCGAAGTCATGTTGGAGAAGGCAGCAGGTGGGACACCCAAACACTGTCAAGTCTTACAGAAGATGCTGGTGATGTTGTTACTTCTGAGGAAAAGCTAGGCAGTAGCAGCAAGCCTGAATCTAAGCTTGTGATTCACAAGGGTAGGAGGAGTTCCTATATTAGGACAAAGAATTATTATTTAGGCAATGGGATCGTGAAAGGGGGGAACTAGAGAGAAAAGTGGTCCAGTATCTGGTACTGAGTACCCTGAGGTAGTGGCTCTGTCCTCTACTGAGACAGACAACCTGGCAAATAGGCTGCCCGAAATTTTCAGTAGGGTGGGCTTTCCAGAGGAAATACTAACAGATACAGGTGCTAATTTTATGACAGACTTACTAAACTGTTTGTGGTGACATTCTGAGTTAAAACACCACCACCTTCCTTTTATCATCCACAAAGCAATGCTCTGGTGAAAGGTTAAAGGTTAAACTCTATTCCTGACCATGCTGAAATCATTCACAGATCAGTTTAAGTGAAAGTGGGACAGGTATCTGTCCCATCTCCTCTGTGCCCCACAGGTTTATATCAATGTAATTATTTCATGGACACTGGATGAGGGGTGGAGATCCCTTAATTTAATTTGTGACAAGTAGTACGGCATGTCTAAATCTGACAAGGAGTCTTCTAGAGCCCGGACATGTACTGATGGACAAAAGATGATGGTGTTTATTCCTACTGGACAGGCAGGCAGAATGGAAGATACACAGGCTCTGCCATGTTAGCATGATGAAGCTCTGCCATTATACAGAAACACTGGTATTCAAGTATCTGCATGGGTTACAGGTGGAATCGGAAGGGCATCTTGTGGTTTGCCTCCTCAGTGAGGCTTGATTTGGCACCTGAGGAGATGAAGTACTGCTTCCTCAGCAGATATCCCCTACCAAGGTCCAGAAAATCCAGACATTGTTTACTGCTAAGAAGGGCTTACCCAGCTTATGGAGTACTGTGTGGATAGGATCCTTACAGGGTGTCTGAGCAAGTCAAGCATGCCATGGAATGGGAACTGCAAGGGATCTTCGCACAGCAGCAGTTAGTAGTGCCCTGTATAGATGCAAAAGCCTAGAAGCTCAGTTTTCCTTAAACAGCTGTCAGTGAAATCCTTCCAAGCTTTTCTGCTGCTCTAGGAGCAACTCGGTTGCGCACTGAGCAGGGTTGTCTCGATCAACTTTAGCCTACACAAAGTATAGGTCCCTCTTGTAGTCTCTGCGCTACCAGCACAGTCCTCTCAAATTAATTCATTCTCTTCCCTAATAAAAAATACAGTAAGAACCTACTATCCTGGGCAGGCAGCTTCCTATCATCTCTCTTGCCAGCCTGATAGACATGGACATCCTGAGGCAATGTAGCAATAGTCTCATGTATACTGACAACCACTTATTCCTGAAACAAACAAATACATTATGTGAGAGATGCAGTAACACTATGAAGTTGGAGACAAGACTCTCACATAAGGACAAATCGAATGCCAAACACACACACACACACACACACACACACACACACACACACTAAATTAGGACACAACACAAACTCACACATGCAGAGGTACTCACTAGTAACTTACAAAAAGACCAGAGGCCTCCCATCCCAAACAGAGACCACTTGCACACATAACAATGCAAAAAACAACCAACAACCATAACTTAACATGACGCACATACACACACACACACACACACACACACACACACACACACACACACACACACACACACCTCAACAAATAAGCCCATAAGGCATAATACCATAAAACCTAATGTATTGGTCATAGGTGAATCCATTGTGGGACACACAGATGTTCCCTTCACCAGGCTGAAAAAGGAGCGGGTTATGGTTAGCTGCCTATCAGGTGTCAGGATCCATCAAGCCACTCAACCACAAGTACTGGTATGACTCCATCATAGTCCATGTGGTGGTGAATGGCTTGAGATGTACTTCACTGGACTATATGAAGACAGATAAGACTGTGTGTCTCAGGCAGGTATAAGTGTAGCCTTGAGCAGCATTTTACCTTCTCCAAGGATGGTGCTACAATACAAACAAAAAATGTTTGACTTTAACAATTGGCTTAGCTGCTGGTGTCAGTACAAGGGGATCCAATATCTGTCAGCCTGGGAAAACATGGTTGACAGGCCACGCTGCTTTGCCAGAGATGGTCTGTACCTGTCTCCTCTAGGATTTTGGATACTGGCAAAAACATTAACCACCCTTATTGTGTCTATTTTAGGCAGTGTCAAAATAACCAGCCTCCCAACATAACAAAATCCTCTCTAGTGTTTGCCAATTGTCAATCTGATTGGTTCATCAATTTGGTTACATGTTCTGCATTCTACGTGGGGCAGACCTCCAGGCATGTCAAATTTAGAATTGCAGAACATTTATCTGATATTAGGCACCAACAATGCTTTATATAAACACACATTGAAACATCCTAGTGCAAATTTTAATTTCACCATTATTGATAAGATTCAAGGTAATAGAGGAAACATTTCTGGTTGGCATGATACTCTGAACAAATTAGAGAAAAGATGGATCATTAATTTGGGTGGTCTTTTACCCCTAGTTTAAATAAACATTTGTAGTTCCTGAATTGTTTGTAATGATGATTGACAGGTGTCCTCTATATAAGGCAAGCAGCCTTCTTGGTTCTTTTTCAGCTTTTTGTTTTTTCACTGATGAAGGTTTCATTTATAAGCAGAAACCAGTTTGGATTTTGTATTGTAGGCTTTTTTGCCTTTTTTATATGCCTTATGGCATTACCTAGAATAAAAGTATTTCTTTTTTAAAGGCCACCATTGTCTGCTTGTCTATGTTGTTTTTTGGAATGCCTTTTGAGACCTGGCAGTTGCCTTACGTGAAGGGACTGTGCTTTGATTTTAATTATCCCACCATCAACTGGGAAACATACATGACACAATCATGCTGGCTCAGAGGTTCTTGGACTTTGTCAGTGCACCCACAAAAGACTCTAATTTCCTGGACATAGGACTCATTAACATGGGATAGCATTGCTCCCCCCCCTCCACCCCCCCATGTGATGTCCTCCCTGGTAAGATCAGACCATAAATCAGTCTTGTTCAATGTAATTATAAGACCAGATACCCCATCAAGCTCAAAAATGCTTAAGAATTTTTCAAAGGCAAATTACCTCCTACTAAGTGATGGCATAAGAAGTTTCAAAGCCTCCTCGAATGCATATAACATGGATTCCTATGCAGAGGTGTACAACAACTCCCTGTATAACCACTTAAGCAGCTGTATAGAATTGGCTGTACCTGACTGGATTAAAACTAGGTCTTGCCAAAAAAAAAAAAAAACAACATATTAACAGGCATATTAACAAGTGAAAAACTCTAATTCCAATAACAAGAGGGAAGTGGCTCAGCAGAAGCAGAAATCCCTCTCTAGATTAAACAAATTAGAGATCTTATCAAGTCCTCCAAAGCTAATTATGAAGCAAAAATAGCCTCCTTAGCTAGAGATAATCACAAGACCTTCTTTAACTACATCCAAAATCTAAGCAGGAATACCCAGCTATGCCCTGAATTGGTTGTAGATGGCACCACTTATACTCAACCAGAGGTAATAGACAACCTGGTAGCCGGCAGATTTGGAGCAAACTTCATCCCCCTGTCCCTTCCAGTCATCTGCCAAAGTATGCCTGCTATCATTCCTCAGCCTATTATCTCAAGAGAGCAGGTAATCTCGCTGCTCTCCAAGACCAAAAAACAACTTCAATGGGATCAGACAACATCCCAAGTTGCCTTTTAAACAACTTAAAACATGAACTAGCAGATCCACTTGGATCCCTATTTAACCACAGCCTATGAACTGACTATATTGTGCAGAATGGAGGACAGCAACAGTAATCCCTCTACACAAAGAGGACCGTCAACTGACCCTGGGAATTATAGACCCTTAAGAATGACTAGATTCATCTGCAAGGCCATGGAAAGAATCATTATGGACCTTATTAACAAGGACATAGGTAATCTCCAAACTCTGGTCCCAACCCAGTACGGATTCATTAAAGGTAGAGCTGTTAACCATGACTGACTTCTTCGAGAAAGTCACCAAGGCCCTGGACAATGGAAAGACAGTGCATACCATTTATCCTGACCTATCCAAAGCATTTGACACAATCCTCCACTCAGGTATTATGCAGAAACTCTGCCAGTTGGGAGTTAACCCCTACATTACCAGATGGGTAGCCAACTGGCTCACCAACAGGACACATACTGTCAAAGTGGGTGACTTCACCTTTATCAAAAGAATAGTCACTAGTGGAGCACCACTCTACTGGACCCCTTACTGTTTGGAATTTACTTCTCAGACATCCAGGCAAACTTGGAAGACCTGTGGCTGACCAAGTTCACTGACGATTGCAAATTGGGAGCAATCACTGAGTCTCCCAACAATGTTAATATACTGCAGACAAGGTTAATGCAATGAAATGATTGGTGTCTAAGCCATGTATTAAAGCTCAAGTTGACATCCCTGGTAATTACAGTATAGACAGCACCCATGTAAGTGTAGACTCAGTGGTACGTGATCTGGGTACTCAGGTTAATAGCAATCTGAACTTTAAACATTACGTATCCACAGGAGTAAGGAAATCCCTCTATGTGGCACATCTTGTAAGTAAAGACATCCCATCTAGATCTAAGGATGTTATGCATGCAAAAGGGATCATTGTACTCAATTACTGATCTGATGAGGGATGAGTATAACAGAATTATGTCACCACACACCTGCAACAATTGGAGAAACCACAGAGGTTTCACATCAGGAATTTCCAGGGTACACAAAAGTCTTACAAAGAAAGACTGAAACCCTGTCACTGTATTCTGTCTCCTACATGTTGCTAAGGGCTGACCTGTACCTGGCTTACAGGGTAGTCTCTGACCCGACCCTGATGACAATGCTACACATTCGTAAATCAAACTGCATGAGGGTTACTTGCTCCAGGGATCTTAAACCTAGCCTCTGACATGAACAGGTCATGCTGGAGAGATAGATACTTTACATCTCCCCGGGACTGTTACTTCTCTGGAACAAGCTTCATATTCATGTGAAACAGAGCCCCTCCTTGACTTTCATCAAACACAACCTAGATCAATGGATAGTTAATCACAAATTCACTCCTGGGGTGGAGCCCATGTCCCTCCTAGACAGAGGAAGTCGGTATTAACTACCATAGACCCTTACCTCTGAGAACTTCACTCACTAACCACTGACAATTGGGGCAACTTGGGATAAATCTGGCTAGGCTTGTAAGGGCTCTATGGCCATTAGCCTAGTAACCTTTTATGAACCTATGAACCTATAGGTCTTTGATCTGGGGGCAATTCAGAAAGCCAACAGTCTCTAGGTCTCACTAGTAGTGCCAGGTTCTGTGTAGAATACAGGAACATAAATAATCGCATGCCTTGGGCATGGCCAGGTATCCGAGTACTATTCACATAACTAGGTGTTACTGGCAGGTAAGAGAACTAGAGGAGGAGGAGTATCAATATTCATCAAAGATAAATACACCTCCAGATGGATTAAACAGAATGAATCCCTAGAGTTACGCAATGTGCAAATAACTATAGAAACGACCCCTCTCTAGGTTATCAGCAGCTATAGATCCCCCTCCATGAACCATGATATCCACGCTGCCTACCTGGATCTACTTGAGTTACTCAAAATGCAACTAAATACTCTGGTTATGGGTGACTTTAATTACCTGTCCATAGACTGGGTAAATTATATGTGTACTAACACACTTGCCCAAAGGTTCTTGGACTTTGTTTCAAGGCAATGGAGATAACTGATAGTTGGTACCCCCACAAGGGGCCCAAACATTCTTGATCTGGTACTCACCGACATGGGAGATCGGTGTACCACTACAACTGTGTGGCCCTCCCTGGTGAAGTCTGATCATAATTCAGTCTCATTTGAAGTAACAATTACATCTGATCCCCCCCCCCCAGGAGAAATTAAGCTAAAAAACATCTCCAAAGACAACTACAGCCTCTTAAGAGATAGTATTAATAGCTTCAAAGCTCCAGTCAACATTGACGGCAAGGACACCTATACTGGGATATACACCAATGCTCTGTATAAACATCTGGGCAGTTGTATTGACTCAGCTGTATCTGATAGGACCAAAGCAAGATCCTGTAGAAAAAACAAGCCTGCCTGGTGGACATCCACTATAAACAGGTTACATAATAAGAGGAGGAAATTCCTGTCTAAGAACATAAAGGAGAACCAGCACAACAGGACAGCCAGGGTTATTGGCCAATATATGACTTTATGCCCACTTTTGACCTATTTTGATATTATATCAATGGGTGTGATCAGGGCTAGTCATTATTAAATTTCTTTGTAGGGGCCTCATTACGCTAGCGCAGCTAAGGTATTTTTGATTTATGTTATATTTTGTTTTTTTTGCTAGCCATTATTGTTTTCTGTAGCCAGTTTTACTATTGAACTGTAATATTTCTTTATGATTATGTAGAAGGCCAACCTTACCTATAGTCTGTACTCCATTATATTTTGGGTGGATAGCCAGTTCCTTATTATTTGGAGGGGAACTACAATTAGTACTTTTGTATTTTTTAATTTACATCTCTTCCCCAACCATGAGGTTCACTATATATATTGGTAAAACTTTTTATGAAAAATATTTTATGTATGCTTTCACATTTATTAGGCAACAACTACTACTGATTTTATCAGGACCTTATTTATTGGGTCTATTATATTTGCGACCCGATTTTTTGATATATTTTGGTCCTGTTGGATTTTGAAGTTAGTGATACGTAGCATTGTGTGTGGTTTCTATAATTGATGTATAGGACCGGAATGGTTATCTCACAACAAGGGCTACTTATTGTATCACTTTATACATTAGTCTTATGGGGTGGACACCCCATCAGGAGTAGGGATTATTGAACATATATTCCCTACTTGGTTTTCAGTATGTTTTTTTTGCCTATACATGTGTAATAGCTAATATATTAATTTCAATATATTGACATGATTGTGGGTCTTGTGGTTTGTGAAAGAGGGGGACATTGGGTGGACACACTTTTTCTGTGCCCCGTTCCCTCTTTTGGAGGGTTAACTCAAGGGATTTTGGTCTTCCCTTCTATTATATGTTGGTCTGGCGACACTCCTTTTTGATCTTTGGATAATGACTTTAATAAAGCACTAAAGTGCTGCAACTGGCTCCCTCTTAAACAACTACCTCTCAATGAAGCTGTACAATACTTTAACTCTACCTTCCTACATATCCTAGACCATCATGCCCCTTCTAGATCCATCAGGACAAAAACCCACCAAGCCCCATGGCTCACCAAAGAGACAAAAAAGATAATGAAAGAAAGGGACAAACTCTGGATAGCTTCCCACAAAGATTCTAACACTATCCTAAGGTCAAAATATACAGAACGAGACTAACTAAACTAGACAAGTCTAACTATTACAAAACCTACAGGATAAATATAGCCATAACCCACATAAATTCTGGACCTCCATTAATAGACTACTTCACCCTGGAAAAGCATCCACTCCCACCCTGTAGCCCAAACAACCAAGATGACATTCCCACTCAATTTAATAAATTCTTTACAGAAACAGTTCAAAATCTAGCCACTCCAGAAAAATAATGACACCCTATGCAATCTTCTATCACATATAACAATCATACAAAAATAATTTCTCTACCTTTTCCTACAACCAGTGTCCACTAAAATGGTTGCAAACCTCCTAGGGAAGCTAAAACCCAACTACACTAGCTGCCGATAAACTCCCTGCTGATTTCCTTCAGATAGCAGCAGACACCATATCCTACCCAGTGTCAATTCTTATTAATAGATCAATCTCAGAACACAAAGTTCCCACCTCTCCCATATTGAGAAAGAGTTGTCCACTTGCAACTAATGCAATATCTTCAACAAAATAAACTACTATCCAACTCCCCACAGCACAACCACTGCCCTTCTATCCTATACCAACACAGTCAATCACTTTAGAAACCAAGGTCTTTATCTTCCATCTTCCTCGACTTATCAAAAGCCTTTGACATGGTTAACCACAATCTGCTCCTCAATACTCTATCTAGTCTCAATATTTGCCCCTCCACCATACTCTGGTTCAGCAGCTATTTATCAGAACGCCAACAAGCAGTTCTCAAAAGCTGTCCCTCTCTTACCAGTGTCCATGAGTCCCTCAGGGATCAATCCTTGGTCCACTGCTATTCTCCCTCTTCACTAACGACATTTCTTCTTCACTACCCACTGCTACAATAGTTCAATATGCTGATGACACTACCATAACCTGTGCTGCCACCAGCATCACACCATCACCCAATACAACTTTACCCTAGCTGAAACCTGGTTTACTAAATACAACTTCTTTCTCAACCAAAGAAAACCAAACTAATACTATTCACCCCTGGCAGATCATCCAACTCTGACTATAACCTCACTATATGCTCCAAAACAATACTCAAATCACACCAACCAACCACACCAAACTACTAGGAGTTGACATTGATAACCACCTAAAGTATGATATCCATATAGCACAAACCATCAAACTGGGTCTGCTCTATAGAAATAAAAAGTTCATGACTATTCAGACCAAAGCCACTATTGCAAGAAGCCATCTACTCTCTATCCTTCTCTATCTTAACTAACCTTCACGGACCGAACTTCACAAAATGGAATCATGCTACAACAAAATTGCCAAATTTGCAACAGACTCCTCAAATAGATCCCATCACTGTCTTTCCTAATGCAACTCAAGTGGCTGGAACTTCCTCAGCTACTTAGACTCAATCAAGCCATAGTTGCACATAAACTCTACTACTACCCTGAAAAACACCTGCCCTCCAACAACTAATTAAGCCCTACACCACCACTAGAGCCCTGAGATCTAGCAACCAAAATCTCATTCAAGTAATTAGACATAAAATGAAGCAGGTAAATCTCTCTTTGCCTGCACAACAGCACAAACCTGGAACTCACTCCCAAACAATATAACCAGCACTACTTCTTGCACCCATTTCAAACACCTCTTGAAATCCTACTATTCTAACATCTGGCTCTGCTTATGCTACACTACAACATTTTGATTCATCCTAACATTTCATCCATCTATAAGCAGTAAACATTCCAACACTTGTACTATTCTGTACCATATCCCTTACTTGAAAAACACTCTAATCTGTTTCTAGACTAACACAATACCTAACAGAGATTATCTTACTCTCATCCTACCTATACCTTTACCCTATTTTATGCCACTATGGACATTTATTTACTTCTCAGTTACACTAAAGCATAAATGTATTACAACTTTATATTTACTAATATTCTGAAGGAAAAAAAAAAAAAAAAAAAAAAAAAAATTATTTATATATATTTGTATTATTTGTACTACTTGTATATTCTACTAGAGTACTGACTGTATATTCTTCTAGTTATCACATGCCAGGTAAATGGTCCTCTGTACTACTTATAAATGTTACATCTAATATTGTATTGTATCTGAAAATGGACCTGTGTCTAACAAAAATAAAATAAAAATAAAATAAATAAAAATTTTCTGTTGACTGTTAATTGGTCAACATATACTTTAGATATGGATTTGGCTTCTCTTATCAAAGGTTTATCATCCAATATGGATGACTTAGAGGTATTTGGGTTAGGACCTGTTAGTTTAACTAATAGGGACAATTTTATAGATAATGACCCAGCTAGCCAATGTAAAGTGGCCTTCTTCAAACTGACTAAGAATATGAAAAATCTAAGAACCAATGTCTGGCATTTACTGCTTTTTAAAGCCTATTAACATAAACAGATTACACCTAGGGGACTTAGAGTTAATTTACAACCCTTGGTACATAGTGTTGACCAGTTACTTTCTGAACAATGGACACAGGTGCAACAGCAGGCATCCATGGGCTTTGTGGATGCCTTAGCAACCTATTATGAACGTATGGCTCAACAAGGCATTCAGGAAGTGGAAAATCTATGTCAGAACCTTAATGCTTTTGAGACATTATCTTGTTATACATGCTATCTGAACCAACTTAGTAGTGAATTACTTGAATTGGAAAAGTTACTTTAGGAGAAAAAGATGACGAAATTTAACAGAGATTTTGGTGACTATGAGAAAGGCAAACCTTTTGAAATCTCCAAAAATGTTAAATTTAAATTTATGTTTTCTGATAAGAAACCATTTACCCCTAAATGGAAAAGACCCAAATCCATTCTTAAAAGAAATAGAAATCCCTCTAGCTTCACTTCAGGGGATGAATCATAATCCAATACTGAGGTTCATAATAACCACACAGTTGTATCACCAGATCCCAAGTGAAGTAATTTGCAACACCCATTAGGGTTAGGATCAGGAGAGAGGGGAGGAAACACAGGGTTAATAAGAAATTTGAGGGGCTCCTCAAACTGATGCCACAGAGGTAGACACTTGTATTAATGTGCATAATATTTCTTCTGTAACCCTGTTTCAAACTGAAATAAAGATCTTGAATAAAGGCCTGAACTTCGTACCTGTTTTTTTTTTGTTGCTTATCATACTTTGACTCGGGACATGATGGATTTTTGTCGCTTACTAAATTTAAGGCTACATTTGCTTCAACCAATACCCAGAGAGGTTTTAAATTTCGTGGATGTACCTTTATGTCCCCCATGTCACCTATTGTACTGACTTTTCAATCTAACGTTGTTAAAGATCTACACTTTAATCTTCGTGAGTATAAGAACTTTCCCAACAATTTATCTAAGGTTGAGGAATAATGTACAGATAGTTAAGGAATAACAGGGATACTGCTATCCTACCTGCGGATAAAGGAGGAGCGGTTGTGATACAGAACTGGGTTTCTTATTGTGGGGAGGTATTGAAACAGTTAGAGGATGGTAGATATTATATGGCTATGCCATTGGATCCCACTAGGAGATTTAAAACGAAAATCGATATCCTTCTAGTTGAAGCCAAGGAGGAAGGCATTATCACTAGTGCAGACATCTTCCATCTTATGGTACCTGACCCCAAACAACAGTATCTCTATCTTTTACCCAAGATCAATAAGGATCCAAAAATCCACTGGGGAGACCTCTCCAAATTTCTGACACAATATTTGAAACCCCTGTTGGTTTATTTATGGGCTCTCATTCAGGACACTATCCAATTTTTTTGGTATTATTTCAGAAATGCAGCTAGAACAGGATTGGCTTTTATGTACCCTGGATGTCACCTCTTTGTATACCAATATTCCACATTGGGCAGGGTTGTTAGCATTACAACATTGGCTGAATAAATCTGAACTGTATGAACTGGGTTTTAACACCTTTCTAGTTTGCCTGGCTGAACACGTTTTAACAAAAAATGTGTTCTATTTTCAAGATCAGTGCTTTTGGCAAGTACAGGGAAAGCCCAGGAGAGAGTTATTCGGGCAGTGTTAGTTAAATATTTCTTGCTACGGAAAAGGTGTCCAAGTTTCTGATGAGTTCTTTTTACCGAGTTAGTAATATGGAGATCAAACTTAAGCTGATCATCTATTGTAACACCTAGCAATTTACTACTAGATTCAGCGGAGATGATAGTGTTGTTGCAGGATAAGATGGTAAATGTACTTTTTAGTGTGGTGATGTTTTTAGGGAGGAAGAGTAGGAGCTTAGTTTTTTTTTGGATTAAGTATTAGTTTGTTATCACTAAGCCAAGTCTCAATGGTGTGGAAGGAAGCCTGGGTAGTTCAGTGGAGGTCAGTTGGGTTGTCAGCAATGGTTATAACAGTTGAGTCATCAGCATATTGCACAAGAGATGACTGGGGACAAGAAGAGTAGAGCAAGTTGGAGAAAATATTAAAGAGTAGTGGTCCAAGTATGGACACTTGGGGGACTCCCATTTGTTCAGTGAGAGGGGAGGATAATGCAGACAGCCATTTAACTGATTGCTGGTGGGTAGAGAGATAGCTGGAGAACCAAGAGATAGTAGGGGGGAGAGAAATCTAAATTAGTGAGTTTATCTAGAAGAAGTGGGTTTGAGAGAGAGTGTCAAAGGTTTTAGAAAGGTCAAGGAATAGGCATGAGACAAGTTTATTCTTATCACGAGCTAGGGAGACTATGTTGATGAATGATATGAGTGCAGTAGTTGTACTATGCTTGGGACGGAAACCATGCTGTGTGGGTGTGAGAAATTTTTCCGGGTGAAGATAATGCATTACCTGCTTGTGAATGCATTTCTCTAGGATTTTTGAGAGTGGAGAGAGTATGGCAATCGGTCTGAAGTTGGATATGTCTGAGGAGTTGCCCCCTTTGTGAAGGGGTAGAGTAAAGAAATTCTTCCATACAGTGGGGACATAGGATTCAGAAATGGATCGGTTGATTAAGATGGATGCAGGATAGAAGAGGTTCAGAGGCAATCTTCAGGAAGTAATAGGGTAGCTTGTCAATGGATGGGGAGCAAGGTTTAAGTTTAGAGAGGAATGACTTCACTTAATTGATACTGCTTTTAGAGAGGAGGAGTTAGGAGGGTTTGGAAGAGGTATAGAGATTGTGGGGGTGCTAGTGTTGTTTCTGGATACCATTCCCCAATCAAGAATCATAGAAAAACCCACTAAGCTAGGCATCAACCCCTATATCACTAGATGGGTTGCGAACTGGCTCACAGATAGACCCCACAGTGTGAAAGTAGCTGACTCCAAGTCAGACTGCTGACCAGTCACGAGTGGAGTCCTACAGGGTTCGGTCCTGGGTCATCTCCTGTTTAGTATCTACTTCTTTGAAGTCCAGGCCAACATGAAGGGACTTTGGTGGACAAAGTTCGCAGACGATTGCAAGTTGGGAGCTATTATTAACTCCCCAAGTGATGGTGAGATCCTACAGAAAGGCCTCAATGACACCAACAACTGGTGTCAGAACCATGGCCTTAAGCTCAATGTCAAAAAATGTGCTGTCACCCCCTTGGGAAAAACCTGGTTCCCTTGAATTATCACATTGATGGTAGTCCACTGAACACAGAAGGCATTATAAGAGATCTAGGAACACAGGTTGACAGCAACCTCTCTTTTGATCACCACGTTGCCACTGTGGTCAGAAAGTCCTTCTATGTGGCACATCTCATTACTAAGGGTTTTGCATCCAGGAAGAAAGAGGTCATTGTCTCCCTCTACTCTTCCCTCATTAGGCCAATCATCGAGTGCCATGTCCCATTTAACATGTACCTCACTAGACACCTGCAACAACTGGAGAGGCCACAAAAGTACCTCACAAAGAGGATCCTAGGCCTTAAACACTTGCCCTGTATGGACAGACTCAAAAAACTCCAACTATTCTCTGTCTCATATCACCTACTTAGAGACGATCTCTGCTTGACTTACAAACTTACAAAGCCATTTCTGACCCAGCTCTGCTAGAAATGCTGCATCTAAAGAAATCCCAATCCCTCTGAACCACACACTTCAGAGACCTCAACCTCATTACCACAATCAACAGAACATGCTGGAGGGACAGGTTCATAAATCAGAGACTGCCCATGTTATGGAATAGACTTTCCATACATGTCAAGCAGAGCACCTCACTGGCCCTCTTCAAGAGGAATCTTGATGAGTGGACGGGAAATAGAAAATTCACCCCAGTGGCTCTACTCGACAGAGGCACTAGGAACTAAGGTCGGGTGACACGATGTCAGGGAATCCTATGGGCTAGGCTTATAAAGGCTCCAGGGCCATTAGCCTAGTACACACCTATGAACCTATAACTTCAAGATCAAACATTCCCTCTACAAAAACTGAAACAGCCATTATGAAAATGTACCAAATAAATAAACTAACACTTCAAAAGACAGAGTTTAACTCTGGAACTACAGAAGAAAACCTCTCACGATACTATGTTAAAAAAATCTTTTAGCCCTGTTTAATAGAAACTAAAGTGATTAATATAACTGACTGAAATTCATGGAAAATACTACAACATAAAAAGAACAGAAAAACAGTGGAATATGTGACAGTCTGGTATGTGTAATTTGTAAAATATTGTGCATTTTATAATTATAAGGAAATCAGTTCATGATTTCCAAGCTTTGTAAGTATCATATATCTCATTTCCTAAACCTACACTAGAAAATATTATATGTCTCACAACCAGATAATGACATATTTAACACAGAGCCATGTATCTATATCTATATGTAATATATACAATTTATTTGATTGTTTGATATAATCAAATCACCACTTCATCAAATTGCAGAAGACTCAGAGCACGTTGCAGAAAACCTAATTCGGCGAACTCCTGGAACATCGTATTTTGCTGCCGGGAAACTAACCACTTGTCCCCAATAATCAACATACAAACTGAAGCAAATTAAACCACCAAAGTTATGTGTGTGTGTGTGTGTGTGTGTGTGTGTGTGTGTGTGTGTGTGTGTGTGTGTGTGTGTGTGTGTGTGTGTGTGTGTGTGTGTGTGTATATACACGTGTCTGTGTGAGCTCCCTTGCCTTTCTTCAGATGCATACTACATGTGTTGTTCGTGGCACATTTATTTTCAGCAACTGTTGTATTTAAAGTTGATTGCCCATGGTTATAGTTATAAACTGATAATTTCTAATTTTAAAACTTTTCTACTTAGTTCTTTTGGTATACTTTATTAACTTATATAAAACAAAACTCTTCACAGGAACAGACACAGACTGGAACCAACAAAATCCTGTAATGCTAAGCGAACAACACTCAAATAGCAAAGAAAAAACTTTTATTTTAACAAGTTAAGCGCTTTCTTTCCACTAATGTCATAACTTCATCACAACCCTTCTGATGAGGTTCATGCATTAGTGGAATGAAAGCGCTTAACCTGTTAAAATACATTTTTTCTTTGTTATTTGAGTGTTGCTCACTTAGCACAACAGGATTTTGTTGGTTATGTTATTAACTTCTTTATTTGGAAAGCTTAATATACATACATACACTCACACACTGTTAACATTTTACATAGAATTTCAAATAGAATATCATGTGTTTTATTTTGTCACCTATAGGAAGACTCCTTTGGCTACTACAGCCATCCTTTATGAGCAGTGACAGGTTAGGTACAGCTTTGGGCCCAGGGCTCTTTTTAATCCATGGAATACCCTTGCTCCCTTCCTTACCTCAAACCTCAGCCTCCTTTTGTGCGACTTAATCAGTCACCTCTCACAGATCAAACCTGAAAAGAGACATTGTGTCCAGTCGATTAAGTAAAAAAAAAGTGATGAATTCTTTGCACGGTCTTGTTTTTCACTCCTGAACATAACACAATGTTATTGAAAGCAAAATAAAGTTACCTTTTTAAGCTATTCAGCAGGTAGTGGAGAGACGAGCACTTTAGCAAGTCATTTATTTGGAAGGAAAAAAGGCTCATGCCTGTGCTACTAATGCCATCCAGCTGGACCCCCACCTTTCTGTACCCACAGGGCTTGGTTCCCTCGGCATTCCTTTGCCTATTCTGTGACTCTGAGTAAGTCACTTAATCTAGAGGTGTAGCTATGGTGAGAAGAATGGGGGAGCAGCCCCAGGCACAAGGATTTAGGGAGCACGGCAAGCAGATGCTGATCAGTCGTAGGTGCATTGGTATCCGTTTGTCCCTTGCTATCAACAAGAACAGCAACACTACCATGCTACAGCTAGCCTGAGGTAACAGACACTTTAAGCATTTGTAATCTCAGAATTAGCTTGGTGGTATTATTATTACATCAGAACTGGATATTTGTTGATCTGATGATCACAGAAACACCTACTGCCAGTAAAGGCTTTCATTATTACAGGGGTTAACTTTAGGAGTTATAAAATGTACAGCAGATGCCACCAAGCAAGTGCTACTGCTACTTGAAAAATGAAATTATTTTAGTGACTTCTTCTCTTGATGACATCACTGAGGCAGCAGGTGTAGTTTGCAGACATTCAATTCTTTGTTCCAAGAAGATTGAGTCAACAAGTAAGCAAGGTAATTGAGAAGTTGTTGTACTTCTTGAATGGTACTTTATTGCAACGCTTGCAATTCAGCTTGTAAATGTAAAAGATATAATGAATTTTAACCCCAGACCAACCCCTTCCTACAATTTAGCTAAATCGGCTTCTTTGATCATTGCTTAAGTGACTGCTGCTCATCAGTCTAGTTAGTATGCCAGCTCCTCAGGCATCTGTGTGTTTCTTCACACTGCAGGTTAATATAAAGGACAATGTGGGTTTGTTTCTCTGCTTCCTGTAGCAGCAGACAATTCTCGTTGGTATATTTCACAACACTGTACTAGTCACCTCAAGCAGTTATCTGCTGACTGTAAGCTGTACAATAATGGCAGCAGTTATCGCTAACTTTGTTGTTGTGTAACCTGCCTGCAGCCTTTACAAACATGAAAAGAGAGTTTGTGAAAAGTAGTAAAATCCTGTATCAGGAGGATATAATATGCAGAGCATTAGCGGAGGTGAAGTCTAGTTGAGAATCAGTAACAATAATGAAAAGAAGGTGCTGTGTTTCGATTTCAGAACTCAAGAGTCTGACTGGTCTAGTACTGCCTACGTGGCTCGGTGTATATGTGAGTACTGTCAGAATGAGTGTTAAAAAACAGAGAGGTAACTTGTTTGTAGGATGACAAATGAGTTAAGGCCTGAAGGGAAACTGCTTGTGGAGAATATCGACTGCTTCTGCACTGCCGAGTTGCAGACCATGTGCAATGCAGCAGTGCCAATGAATTTCATGAAATCACACATTATGAACATTATGAAATGTTGTATTGCCAGACAAACCTCTGAAAACATCAAGCTCGGCTGGGTCCCAAAAGGCCCTTATAATCTGCTATTGTTTATGAGGAATTTTGGCTCAAAAACAAAGAAAATGTACAGCAGAGTACAAGATATATGTACGCCACTCACCTTCCTATAACAGTACGTTCCAGTAAAAGACCCATGCCCGTACCTTAGAGAGAACAGGCTACTACTTTTGTACATTCTGGCTTGGAGGTTACAGTAGTAAGATGATTTGGTCTTACAGTCACTTCTCCTCAAAGATTTATTGTTGCAGTAAGCATATTTACACACAACTATACCAGATGTATGTTTTGTCATGTAATTTGTAAATGTCATCAATCAATCTGACTTTTTTTCTGTCTTATCATGAGCTAGTAAAGCAGCACAAACATCACACTAGAGACAAGACCTACCTCTGAAGTGCTTTGATTAAGCGCAGTATGCCAAGATATAACTAAACAATGTAAGAAATGCCACCACTACTTGCCATATTTGTTTAGATTGTGTCTTAACAGGATGCTGTTATCTTCAGTAAGGTTACTGCATTTCATATGGACATCTTGTTACTACATACTACCTAATCCAAAGCTGAGGGAACCTTAAATGTAGATTTCCACTTCAACCAGAAGAGGTCAGTGGTATACCTCTGATAGCAATATTCATAAAAAGCATCTGAGATTGTATTTATTTTTGAATTGATTTAACAGACGAAGCACCAGTGCTATTTTATCCCTTTTCTTATGTTAATGAGAACTTCATGTGTGCATCTTGCAGAGTAATAAAAAGAAAATTATGCAAACTGTAATCACATGAAGAAGAAAACAGTCTAGTGTTTATTTGCTGTACCTTGATATGCCTGCACCTTCATCAGAACCCCCCAAAAAATATGTGTGCTAGACAGGCACAGAGCATAAGGAAAATATGGATGTTACATGGGCATATACTTTATGACAACATGTATTTTGGATAATGTAGACACTTGTTTTTTCTCACTGCTGGAGAAATACCATAACGGTTCAAACCACTAAGTCTATTGCTTTGGGTATGTGGGTCTCATTGATGAAGAAAAATAAAGAATACTAAACAGCACTTGGGAACAAAGGAATCATGTTCATTTGAACATATACTCCAAATTTACAGTTTGCTTACAGACTTGGAGAGCTTCTCCCCCTTCACAGGACTGAAAAGATGATTGCTCATTCTGTGGTTGGAAAGGAGAATGGGAATCATAAAGTTGCTGCCATCGCTAAGTTGTTAGTACAATGAGCTAATAATAACATATATTTCTCACAGACTTGGGTTTGATTCCCACCACTTCAGCCTCCATACTGCATGCTGCAGAGCACGTTATTTAACCAAATCCAAACTTCAAGGTAATATGTGAATTCAGGCATTTGTGCCTGAAGAGTAATATATCATTGAGTGCTACCCAAATAAATAAAGTTGTTTGAACAAACAATTGCTGGTTAGCCTCCTGTTGGCCCACACACCTACTTGTCTAGAGGTAAGTGCAGATGACTAAACCACTAACTTGTTAATGAATTGTTTACTGTGCCAAGGTTAAGGACTTAAATCTTTCCATCTTCATTTATCTGTTGTGTGACCTTAAGCAAATGACTCCACCAGCTGGTACTTTGAAGGCAACTGGAAATTTGGACTAGGTTCCATAATGGTCACCTGGACTGCATACCTAGTAAACATCTATATATAAAAGTACTGGTCTTCCAAGAGCAGGTGGTAAATGTATCACAAAAGAAGATACTACCAGCACAGCTATCTGGAATTTTGTAAATAATTGTATGTCATTTGTAAATATCAACATGATTTATATAAGATACTTGTGTTACAAATGTATTAGAACTGCACATCATGTGTATATCAAACTGCTGCTACAAAAATGTGTGTTTAAAAGGTTTTTTGCAAAGTGCTGCTTGAAATGTAACCACAGTGTGCCCTACTGAATAGAACAGAAACATACATGCACTATTGTAGCTGTTTAAATGCATATATTTTAACAGTGGAAACTGGAATACAGGAGGTTAACTTCAGAAAAATAACTGAACTTAAATTACTTTATAGGCTAGGTCAGAGACGTAATGTCTGTGCTGAGAAGCTTTCTGTATTGTCTTTGGAGTGAACTAATTACACCTCTGAAATTATGAAAGAATGTAATTGTTATGACTTCCAGTATCTGCCAAAGATCTGAGGTCTATATATTTTTACAGGTAGATGCTAAATACTGTCCACAAAGAAAATGCAGTGAAGGAAACACTTGACCAACTCAGGAATACAATAAAACAAAGTTTAATAGCTCACAAAGCTGTTGGACTACATCCTCCCTCAGTGTGTATCAAATGCTTAAAATCACCACTCCTTATATACATATCACAATTAGTTAACTGGTATCACATGACACAGCTTAAACACAATTATCTGAAAGGTTTATCATCATTTTAAAAGACTCAGGTAATCCACAACAAATTTAAAAAATAAAATAAAAAGATAGAAAATAGAATTCTATTAAGGATGTATATGCATATAAGATATGCTAAATACAGCCAGCTTCCAGCAGTAGGGGGGGGTTCACCTGGGATAGACTCAGATGACAAGAAATTATGTCATTCTGCAAGCTATCCCCACAGTAATATTTGAGATATTAATTTGAGAACTCTTTGAGAGAGATGGTGTATTCTGTCGAACCTGACAAGAACCATTCACCACATCTGCCCTGCTCTGATGAAGTAAGTTACTAGGGAGCAGTATATTTCCCTTGGATATAGTCAGGAATATAGCAAAGCTTGGTTTAGATATTCATGACTATCATGCAATGTTGTTTTAAATATTTCCTGTGATTCTGAACTCTGATGTCACTATTAATATATACTGAGTATTTTCTTATTCTTTTAACCTTTCATTGTGGCTGATCTGTCTAGAGATATTTAAGTTTTGAGAGCTTGCATATTTATTTGGTGACATTGTGTGGGTCACTCCTAACAGCCTTGCTCTTGGTCAAACTTCCATTTGTATTGATATTCATTTTCACAGCAAGATTGGACACCCTTTGTTAAGGGCCTTAAAGTAGCTGATAAGGAGTTGGCTTGGTGGCAGTGATAACTACCTTATAGTCTGGACAGACGGGGGCATAGCTAGTAAACCTGTGCCAGCCTTTCTCAGGTGTGTGTGTGTGTGTGTGTGTGTGTGTGTGTGTGTGTGTGTGTGTGTGTGTGTGTGAGCTACTTGGGCAAGGAAACAAAGCACTGGTTGGACAAAGAGGGTGATGGAGGTCTTGGCTTGGCTGCTCAGCTGAGATCTCAGCTCTACAGCTGTGCCAATGGGGAGCCTTAATGGGGATCTGGAGAAGGAGGGAGAAACCAGCCCCAGACTGACTATGGTCTCTGTGTGCTCTTAAGGGAAATTGCACTTGATGCAGAGAGCTGCATCTGGAAATACTGTGTGTGTAGCTGTTATCCTCCCAGTGCATGTCCCCAACTGTTGCCAGTGGTGAGGATTGAGGCTCCTTGATTACTGGTCCAGTGATGGGTCGTCAGAAAAAGTAACAGCATACTGATATTGCTTGGCAAATGAATGCACTTCCTGTAACATTTCAGGCATGATGTGAATGAAGTGTTTCAAAGGAAAAGCAACAGAAAGGAACAAACTTTATGCCACTGCTGTTTTGAAGATAGAACTGGATACAGTAATACCGCAGTGTACTGTACATATTTTCAGAACATGTAATGTTTCTAAAGCAACTTTCCAAGAATTTCCAAAACATTATATTTGGCTAATGCACTACAAGATAATCTTGTTGACCAGAACTTTTACTTTCTCAGTATTCTTCTGGTTTCTAGAAAAATCAACACTACTTTTTGTTTTCTACCCACATCTCCAATACTCCAGACTTCAACTGGTATAATTTTTTGCAAAACATATTTTTTCTTAATGGAACTGACTGTGGGATTGCTACCAACTGTTATATAACTGGTAAAAAGATGGAGCAGGCTAAGAAAGAATGGGAATTCTGGTCCATGTAATGAGAGTTGTTGTGGCTTGTGAGTAGTGTCTCAGGTTGTATGATGAGTTTTTTTGTGAAGACTAGCTACATTGTGAGTAAATGTATGGAACTGGAGTAGTTTGCAGAGTTTGGATCCTAAAAGCAGATTATCTACGGTAGCTGTTTGTTTTTTGCCTAGAGTGATACAGTGATGCTCACAGAAAGATGCTTTTGTAATGAATCAGCAGAAGCTGTTCAAGATAGTCTGGAGTGCGGCAATGTTTTTCTTGGAGGCAGAATCAAAACTTGTGGGCCCATATTCAAGTTCACAAAGAAGAACTCCTTTATTAATGGCTGCTCTAGCTGGCTGGGATAGGAAAGGGAAGCTCTTTTTGGCCCAGAAGGGGAGGGAATTTATTTTGGCTCTCACTTTGTCTATGTGGAAATAGAAGTTTAGTGACTCACCAAGCCACAGTCCAGGGCATACCTCTCAACTATACTGAATTCCTCAGACTTTACTGGTTTTGAGGGCAAAATAATGGGGTGCCATGAATTTCCAACTCTTCCCTTCAATTCCCAATTTTTTTTTTTATTTACAATTTTAAGGTACAGCTGATGCCATCAGGTCATCGTCAGCATATTCTGCAATGTTATCAATGTGCAGGGCATACGTGATGGCATCAGCTTCGTGAGGCAGTGCCTGACTGCCTGTCAGACTCTTGGAGATGTGGAAGATTTCAAAAAATACTACAACAACAAATGATACACACTGTTAAAAATAGTAAGTGTGAAACACTAAGTGTAGTACTGTTTAATAAATGATAAGTGCTTTCATCTTTTAGTTAGAGACTTCTTCAGATGAAAGAGCTTATCATTTATTAAATGGTATGAAGCTTAGTGTTTCCCATTTATTATTTTTAACAGATTTCAAAAAAAAAAAAAAAGAAAAAACAAACTTCTTCAGTTGTTTATAGCCACAACCGCCCATGTGGTAAGCTAGGTCTGAAGTCTTTGTAGTGACACGAGATGCTGAATTGTACGTGTATGAAAAAATGTAGAAGGGATACACTGTGGAATGTAGGAAGCAGCACCTATAAGACTGTTCATATAGCTTCACATTTTAGGCATCACTATGTCATAAATTAGAGAAGTGATGTTAGTTTGCGGGGTTGGGGTGTTTTGGAACTCACTTCAGTAACTTAGTTTTCACCCCTGTCCTCTGCCATAGGGTCAAGTCCAGCAGTCCAGCTCCGATTAGGAAGGTGCCACTAGGGGCTCATGCATGGACTGCATTGGGTTGCTATACTTATTCGTTGAATGGCGCTTGCATTCCCTCTTTTGGTGACTACTTAAGTTAAGGGCAATGGCTGTGTGGGTGCTTTAGGGGAAGCATAAGAAAGAACTCAACTGAAGGTATAAGGGCAATTATTCTGGATGTTTAGGCACCAGCGAGTGAAGAAAGGAGTCTGCTTACAGTAACTGTTGAAAGAAAGTAGCCAGACCTGCTATCAGACATTAATGCCAGAAATATTTGTCTATGTGCAGCAGTGTACAGAGGTGCCATCATGAGGAAGTCATCTTTTGCAGCAAAGCTATTACTAGTTCTGTACTTCAAGAAAGTGGTAAACGACTTACAAATACAGGGATGATCATGTGCATCCTGTACACACCTATATGAACAAGGATTCATGCATTTGTTTATATGCCCTTTTTACCTAACTATACTTTAAAATTCGTCTTGCCTTTTTCTTTTTTATAATGGAAATTAAGTAGGAGTATTGTTGCTTAACTTGGAGCTCCATTCAGTGAGATGATTTCCCAGCCACAATTGGATGGTCCTGGAAGTTCTCTTTCCATTTCTCTCCCTCCCTTTCTGTGTCTATGTATGCCTTTTCCCATTCCACATGCAGCACCAGCAGTTTTATAGGGATTATAAACATGGAAAGGAAATGCCTTTCATTTAAAAACTCCATAGTTGTCATTTTTCGCAAAGGTACGCTGGAAAAGCAGCTTGTGGTTATTGGCACACTCCCATGTTGCTCCCACTGCAGATATATTATGATGCGTACTAATATAGGTTCAAAATGCTGCAATCAAAAGAGATTATCATTTTATAAATATTTACTGATCAGTCGAATGTCAGTTGTATCAGATAGGATATGATTTGATACATAGTAAAGATTATATGAAACAAATAGTTTGGTAAACTGTTTACAGTAGCCTCAAGAAGGGAAATCTTCCAGCATATTGCAGTCCAAGCTTGAATGTTTAAGTTGCTTTCACTGGGGAGACTCAGATCATTTATTTTCCCAGCTCTCTTGTAATACCAAGGATGGAAATGTGGGAGTTGGTCTTAATCTTAATGGCCTGCAGCAGCAAAACCAGACGCAAGAAGTAGGTATGGACAATTATTTATTTTTATGACTTTTTTCTTTGATTTTCTCAGATATATGAATCCTTATATCGGTGGTGATTCAGATTTTTGAGGACAAGGCACTCGGTTTGCTTGCCTGTTTCTGTTTTAAGTGAGTTCATTGAGACATTGCCTCCGGTTGTTGATCTTTAGTGCCATTTCTACACATTATTGTACGGTACATCAGGTATAACAAAGACAAAGGAAAACAAGTTATTTTTCATCTCTTGTGTAACAAAATAGCAGCTGGTATAACAATGATTATCAGTGATTGGCTCAGAATGTGTATATATAATAATGATGATTTCAAGGATGAACATAAAACTACACACTCTTCTAAATAGTCATTATCAGTTTTTTTTCCTTTGTAAGGCTTGGATTTGGGTTATTTAACTTAATTTGAAGTTTTAAAGGAAATAAAGCATAAAATGAAACAATTTGCACATCATTAAAAAAAATTCTACTTCCTAACTCTAATTATTTCAGCTTTTTATTATTTATTATTTATTTTACATTTGTTGACCGGGCTAGTCTAGCTGGATATATGTCCATTTTCAGTAGAGGCCCGGGGAGAAAAGCTCCAAACAGGAAACTGACAAAGTTAACAAAGTTCAGGACCAGAATTACAATACAGAGCTAGTAGAGGTCAGCTGAACGGTTATAATAGTAAATTTCTATATGAAAAAAAAAAGAAAATTTATAGTAAAAATTAAACTAAGCAATTCTACAGAATTAAAACTAGGCAATACTAAATAATTTGAACTAAGCACTTCTATACAGAAAAAAATAAAATAAACACTTTTTTTTTTTTTTTTACAAATCACACTAGAAAGGTATGAGCAATTATTAGATAAAGGGAATAATAAATGTATCTTATTCTCATTATAGGAGAGTAGGAGTAGAATTGAAGGCAGTGGATACAGGAGTAGGGATAGAGTTAAGAATATAGAATGGAAGAAAAAAGGTATCAGTGGGGGTTAGTACATGGACAAAGCCAGTGTGTTTTCAGATGTTCTTTAAGATGTTTTTTGAAAAGAAAAGTAGAAGTAATGGTAGATAATTCAGCAGGAAGTTGATTCCAGAATTTACCTATGGTGTTAGCGAAAAGAGAATTGCCGGCTTTGTTATTAGCTTTGTTGGATAAAACTAGGAGCTTGTTAGCAGAGCGTAATGTAGGTAGATTAGTGTAAGGAGTAATAAGATTAGACAGGATAGGAGTGTTGTTAGGGAGGTGTAGAATCTTTTGTGTTATAAGCAATTGTTGAAAGAGTATATGGTTTTGCAGTTCTAGCCACCCTAGTTGTTTGATGTTAAGGCAGTGGTGAGTTTTAAAGGGGGAACTTGTGATAAATCTAGCTATGCTATTATAACATATGGAGAGTTTAGTGAGGTTGCTTTTGGATAGGTTGGTATATATGACAGAGGCATAAAAAAGGGTGGAAATGAGGTGGGTCTGAGCAATTGTTTTCCTTGCAGAGGGGGTAAGGAAGGTTTTTATTCTATAGAGGGTGCCAAGTTTTCTGTTAACAGACTTAATGGTGGAGTTTATGTGTTCATCATTATTGAGATGATTATCAATAGTTACCCCTAGTAGACGGGTTGTAGTGCCTGGGAAGATGTTGGTACCATTGTTAGAGGTTATAGAGAAGAAAGGAGTGGATGATTTATGAGTAGGAGTAAAAAGCAATAGCTTTGTTTTTTGGGGGGTTTAAGAGGAGGCAGTGTTGCATAAACCAGTTTTCAACATTCTGAAAAACAGTTTGGGTGAGGGAATGGAGAGAGGATATATCATTGGCTGTACATATTAATGTGGAGTCATCTGCATATTGAATGCAGGTGGCTTGAGGTATGTTGATGTGTAAGTTGTTGATAAATAAGGAGAAGAGTAGGAGACCTAGGATGGAGCCCTGGGGGACTCCAATATTTACAGGAAGTAGTGAAGATAGACTGTTATGCCAAAGTACTGCTTGCTGTCTATTTTCCAGATAGGATCTAAACCATTGTATGGCTTGGGGATTGAGAGAGTGAGCCTTTAGCTTGTCAAGCAGCAGGTTGTGGTTTACCATGTCAAAGGCTTTTGACAGGTCGATAAATAGAGCAGAAGAGAAAGAGTTGTTGTTGCGATTTTTGTATATAGAGTCGGTAAAGGATAAAAGGGCAGTAGATGTGCTGTGAAATGGCCTAAAGCCATGTTGGCAGTTAGCCAATAGGTTATTTTGTAGTAAGTGGTTAAGTAGTTGCTTGTGAATGCATTTTTCCATTATCTTAGCTAATGGGGAGAGTAAAGCAATAGGGAGAAAGTTAGAAAGCTCTGTGGATGGTCCTCCTTTATGTAAAGGGATGATATGAGATATCTTCCATAGAGTAGGGATTCTGGCTTCAGAGATAATTCTGTTAATAAGAATAGAAATTGGATAGTCTATGACTTTTGCAGCTATTTGTAGGTATTCAGATGGGAGTCGGTCAGCAGAAGGGGTGCAAGGTTTTAATTTTTGAAGTAGCTTACAGATGAGAGCTGTAGATACCGGTTGTATCTGAAAGGTAGGTGATATAGGATTGCAGGTATTTGTTTGGGATACAGCAATGGGCGGTAAAGAATTAGCCAGGGCTTGAATGGCTTCTGTAAAGTAGTTATTAAAGGCGTCAGGGATCAGGTTGGAGTTACTTTTGTTGAAACCGATTGGGTCTAGAGTAGTAGTGTGACCTGGCTGAAGGAGTTTGTTTATGGCAGACCAGAATTTTTGTGGAGTTTGTTGATTGTTTTTTTGAAGATGTAGGTAGTAGTCTTTTTTGTCTCTAAGAATATCTTTCTTTGTAGCATTTCTTAGCTGTTTAAATTGGAGGTGGGTTGTAGGACATTTGGTAGATCTCCATTTAGCCCAGATTTTATTTCTGAGTAGTATCTTTTGTCTGGTTTGTGGTGTGAGCCAGGGGGCAGATTTTGTTTTTATTCTAGTGGAGCGATAGGGTGCGTGGGAGTCTAGGATTTGAAGAAAGTTAGTATTAAAGTAGGTAACAGCTTCGTCTAATTTTAGATAGGTTAGTGGTGACCAGTCACATGCTTTTAATTCAGTTATGAAGCTGTCTGGATTAAATTATTTTTTTAAGCGGGAGGTTTTGAGTTGATGAGTAGTTGCAGTATGGACTTTTTCTCTAATAATGTAGGTAAATATGTGGTCACTGATGTCATCTGGGAGTGTTCCTGGAGTATAAGAATTAGGGTGGTTATTAATGAGGATCCAGTCCAAAGTACTTTCCTTTTTACAGGATTTATGGATTCTTGTAGTAGATGTTATTAGTTGTGAGAACCCAAAGAGGTTTATATGGTTGGTAGGGTTTAGGGAATTGCAAGTAGACCAGTCTATGTTAACATCACCAAGTATAATAGTCTCCTGGGGTAGTTGGATAGAGAGGTGGCTCAGTAGGTTCTCTAGACAATTTGTGTTATTACCTGGGGGTAAATACATGCAGATTATATAGATAGATTTGGAGTTATTCATTTCAAGTTTAATGGATAGGGTTTCAGATTTGGTGTCTAGTGATGGAAGCACATTAACTGTGGCAATTTTAAGGTTTGATTTATAGAGAATGGCTATACCCCCACCTTTTTTTATTTTACGGTCATTTCTGAGGATGTTGTAGCCAGGAGGGCTGATTTCCTGGTCTAGAGTAGTTGGTTTTAGCCAAGTTTCAGTAAGACAAAAAATGTCGAATGAGTGTATATCAAGGAGTGCATGCAGATGGGTAAGTTTATTATTAATACTTCTAATGTTAAGGTGAGCTATCAGGAGGGAGTTAGATTTTTTTTAATAGTAGAAACTATAGGATCCGTAAACTTGGTAGGATTAGTGGTGGAGTCAGTATAGGGTCCAGGATTTGGATGAATGTCACCATCTAGGAGGGGGTGTTGCTGGGGGTATCTGAGTGATTTTAGAAATTTATATAGGTTATTGAAGGTCTTTTTGATAGGGTAGTAAGTGAAATGTGTTGTTCTATGGAACTTTGGTAATAAATAAGTAGAGTAACATGTTATGTTACAATGGTTAATGGAGAAGGTGAGTGAATAGGGTAAAGTCTGTTGGCTGTAGAGGTTTTGTTCAGACAGAGAGAGATATTCATAGGAGGTAAGTGAATAAGGAATGGTAAGAGATGCTAGTATGATAGCTGAGAGCAAGGAGGTGGTGAGTATTGTTATATTTGTTGGAGGGATGGTAAGAGAATGTATGTAAGGAGTAGCTTGAAGGTAGGTGTTAAAATAAGTAAAGGAGAAAGTTTAAAGAGGTTAAGTAGGTTATATGTTGGGTTGGTGAGGAATTAGTAGGGACTTAGATAAGTAGGGTCCTAAGGTATAGTGTTAGAGAGCAGAGGATGTGAACACAGAGGGAGTATAGAAAATTAATTAGGGGATAGAGTAAAGGGAGAGGCTAAGTGATAAAGAGTTAAGTGGGAGCTAAGTAAGTAATCAGGAGATAGAGTAAGGGGAGTGGCTTAGTGTTAAAGAGGTAAGTGATAGGAGAATAATGGAAGGGGGAAGTGGTCAGCGAAGTATAAGTTTAGGACCACTGGGGGTGGGTGGGATCTGGCGGTAGGGTAGGGGAGCGGAGTGAGCCCGAAGGGCGAACGGAGCGGGAACAAACAGAGTGGAGAGCTAGAGGAGAAACAATCAGTAGAGGTGAGTCAAGAATGGCTAAGGTGAGATGAAGCAGAGAAAAATGTAGGAGTCTATTAGAAAAGCAGGCTGGTATAGCAAGTTAGAATAGAGGGAGAAGTGTGAAGTTTAGAGCAGTTTTAGGTTCAGAGAAGTGTAGAATAATAAAGTGGACTAAGAAAAGGAAAAGCAAGAGAAAAAAATGGAAGGGATGGTAGTGGTACCTACTGGGCAAAGCTATTATAACAAATAGCTACAATAAAGGGGGGTAGGCTAGTACAGATAATGGAGGGAGGAAAGGCATTCTCGGCTGGAGCACCTTCTGTGTGGAGTCTGCATGACCTAACCACGGTCAAATGACATCTAAAGACATGCAGGTAGGTGCATGCATGAATGGGTGTGCCTTCTTTGAAGGTTGTTCGTCGGGCTGGCAACTCGGCTCCGTAAAAATCAACTGCCAATCATTAGCAGACCAGAGTTCCACTGTGGTGACCCCTAACCGGAATAAGCCGAAAGACATACAGTTTTTTTTGGTCAAAGTAATTATTTAAGTAATAACATTAAACATTTTTTTTCAACCCAAAAGATTTCCATTTTAAACCAGTCTTAACTTCTGATGGTACCAAAGTTTGGCTACTTGCAAGTATGTGTCACTGACATGTGGTTACTTTTATTTTTGTTTGTTTTTATTTATTACATTTGTTAACTGGGTAATGTCAAACTGGACTAGGAGCTCATTTTCAGTGGAGGCCCGAGGAGAAAAGCTCCAAAAACAGTATCAATATTAACACTAACAATTATATACAAATAGAAATGGAAATAACAGTGTATACACACACACACACACACACACACATATATATATATATATATATATATATATATATATATATATATATATATACAGTGCAGAACAAAATAATAATAATGAAGAAATGAATAATAACAGAGACACCAAGTCAGTTGTGATTTATATGTACAGATTATGAGCATAGTGCATATGAACCAAAGTCCAACAGAGCAGTGTAATGACCTTGTATAATATAAGCAATTCTGCATACAGATAAAATGAAGAAGTGGAAATGTAAGTGATAGCAGGATCAGGGCTAGAGATAGCAGGTGGGAAAGGAGTGATAAAGTAATGGAGCTAGGAAGAATTAGCCAGGAGTATGGCAAAAGCAAAGCCAATGAGTAGCTAGATAGTCTTTTAGGAGCTGTTTGAACTCATGATAGTTAGGATTTTTTGTGACGGGTTGAGGAAGAGTATTCCAAAGTTTGGCTATTTTGTAAGAATAGAGGGACGTGCCATGACAGTTGTGGGAGTGGGTAACCTTTAGCATAAGGTTGTCAGAAGATCTGAGGGACCTGAGACTGATACTAGGTTGGACTAGATTGGAAAGAGCAGGGCGATTGCTGGACTGGTGGACTATTTTGTGGGCTATGGTAAGGTGATTGACAGATAAAAGGTTAGGTAGTTCTAGCCAGTTGAGCTGGGAGAGAACTGTACAGTAGTGGGTTCTCTGTGGATGATTAGTGGCAAACTTGGCAATTTTGTTGTAGCAGGATTCTAGGTTATTGAGGTCAGTCTTTCATATGTTTGTGAATATAAGAGAACTGTAGAGGAGGGAGGATAGTAGGTGTGATCAAGCAGTGACCAGCCTGGCACTTTGAGTAAGGTATGGTATGGCCCGGTAGAGGGTGCCGAGTTTGAAATGAACTTTTGTGATTATCAGAGAAATATGTTTATCAAATTTTAGATCATCATCTATTTTGACATCTAGCAGACTAGTCTGGTTTGTGGTTCTATCTTGGTTCCGTTTGATGAGAGGATTGTGAGAGGGGACTGGCATGGTTTGGATTTTTTGTTTCTGAAAACTATTAACTTAGTTTTGTTTGGGTTTAGTATTAGTTGATGTTTGGTGAGGTGTTTTCTGCGTCCCAGAAAGCAGTTTGAATTTTTAGTTGATGTTCCTTGGTGGTGGGGGGTGAGGGGGCTAAACAGATAAGTGTAGCATCATTGGCATACTGGACAATGGAAGCTAGTTGAGTTGCAGAACTAAGGTTGTTACTATAGTAAAGAGGAGAGGACCAAGTATGGAACCTTGGGGTACCCTGACTGAGATGGGGAGTATGGGAGAAAGACTGTTCTCACATTTAGTAGCCTGCTGTCAATTGGAAAGCTAGCTATGGAATCAGGTTAAGGATGATGAACTAAGTCCATAAGCTGCGAGTTTGTTGAGTAGTAGTTGGTGTGAAATGGTGTCAAAGGCTTTGGACATATTGAGAAAGCTGGATTAGACAAGCTGGCCTTCATCTGTGAGATGATGAATGGTGTTAGTGAAAGTTATTAGGACCGTGACAGTACTATGTTTAGGTCTAAAACCATGCTGGGAGCTGGATAAGAGGTTGTAACTAAGGAGGTGGTTAAGGAGTTGATTGTGGATGCATTTTTCTAAGATTTTTGCAAGGAGGAAAGGATGGCTATGGGACAGAAGTTAGTTAGGTCCACCTTTGTGGAGGGGAATGATGTGTGATATTTTCCAGAGAAGTGGGACATATTGTTCTGCAAGAGAATGATTAATCAAGATAAATATGGAGTAGGCAATTGAAGGAACGGCAATTTTTAGAAATTCATTAGGAAGTTGGTCAGCTGCAAGGCAGCAGGGTTTAAGCCTGATTAGGACAGGTTTTATGTAACTTGTTTGAATGGGTGTAGAAGTGAAAGGGTTGGCATTAACTGGAGTAGGGGAGGGAACAGTAAGTGGCTGATTAGGCTGACTGCCTAGTAGGAAGGTTATAGTATTTATAAAGTAAGAGTTGATTTCAGCTGCAACAGGGTCAGAGTTGTTTGGGGTGACTGGTATTGGTGCTGGGGTACGACCAGGGTTGAGGAGATAGGTAATGCTTTGCCAGAATTTTTGGGGGTTGTTAATGTGTTTCTGTTGGCAGGTTTGGAAGTAAATTTGTTTGCTTTTTTTATTTGTTTCTTCGCTAGATTTTGTGGTTGTTGATAAACTATGAGCTTTACTTTATCTTTGGTGGTCTGGTAGGCTAACCAGACTCTAGCTCTTTGTTTAAGTAGCAGTTTGGTGCCTTTGGTTAACCAAGGTAGTTGCTTGGCTTTAGAGCCTACTTTCCTATTGGGGGTGAAGTTAAGTATTTTAAGGAAGGTATTTTAGAAGTACTGAACACCTAGGTCTAAGTGATAGTTTTTAAGGGGTGTCCAGTCACAGTGTTGGAAAAGTAGGTTAAATGTAGTGGAAGAGAAGCTTTTTTTGCTATGGATATGTTTGTAAATGATATTGCTTTGAGTGTGGACATGTTTTCTATATAGAAAGGTTGGAGAATGGTCACTGAGGGAGTCAGAAAGGCAACTGACTAAGTAATTTAGGTTGGGTCTGTTAGTTAATATCCAGTCTAATGCTGAGTGCTTTTTGGAATTTATCTGTGTGAGTTAAACAGGTTATAGTTTGGGTAAAGTCGAAGAGGTTTATGAAGTTAGATGGGTTACTGGATAAGCAGATGTGCCAATCAAGGTTAAAATCACCAAGAACTATAGTTTCTTGGCTGAAACCCGTAGATGCCCAAAAAAGTTGACTTTCAATGGTGGGAAGGTTATTGTCTGGAGGTAGATAGGTGGCTATGATTATTATTGATTTGTTTGGATTAATTTCAAGGTGAGTAGTTAGGATTTCGGATTTGGCTAGGTCAGGAGGAGCACAGTTTAGTTGTACAACTTTGAGGGTATCCTTAAACAAAACAGTGACCCCACCACCTTTTTGTTTAATCTGTCAAGTCTAATGATGTTATAGCTGGATGTGATAACTTCTATGTCTTCTACATCTTTGAGGTGGGGCTTTAACCAGGTTTCAGTTATCACAGCTATGTCTGGTAAGTGGGTAGCTAGTGCAGCATGGAATTCACTACCTTTACTTATGGTACTACAGAGAATGAAATTGGTTAAGAGCAGGTCAGTATTAGAGGTTTTTGGAAGAGGGGTGTAGGGATGGGGATGAGTAGTAGACTGATTAGAATTTGTTGTGGTGGTGGATGGGGAAGATTTTAGGGAGGGTGAGCAGTTATTATTGGGGCTTGGGCTGGGATGGATGTCAGCTTGGAGTTTAATTTGTGTTATAGAGTGTAGAAGAAGGTGTCTACATTTCTTAATTAGTTTGTGATATCTGAAAGTTGGGGAAATAGGATGGTAGATGTGTAACTGCCTGATTTGGTATGAGTGGAGGGAGGTGGAGCTATAGGTGAGGTAAAGAAAATGGAGTAGTAGAGCATTGGTTATTAAGGAATAGTTGAGATGCATAGTGGGTAGATAGGTGGAGCAGTAGAGTAAAGTGAAGGAGAGGAGAGGGGTTGAGTGAGTAGGTAGAGGGAAGTGATTGGGATATATAACAGAGAGGGCAAGGTCTAGCAGATATGGTGGAAATTCAAAATATGGGTATGGACTGGTTGAAGAGAGTAAGAGATGTGGTTAGGCTAGATATAAATTTAAGGAAAGTGAGGGTGGGTGGAAATGGGGGTAGGGTAGGAGAGCGGAGTGAGTCTGACCAGAATGAGGGCGAATGGAGCAGGTTGGACCTAGGTGGAAGCTATGTATGAAAAACAATCAGTAAGCTAAGTTGTTTGCAATCCTTGGTTTATGTCATGTCATTTTTTTAAAACAGGATACAAAGCTAGGGAAAAGCTCAGAAACAGGTCTCCATGGAGGGAAAGCAGTTAGAGGACAGGGTAACCTGAAGGGCTTTACACAGATAGGAGTGGAGAGCTAAAACATTAGGATTAAAAGGGAGGATTTGGACTGACAGTGGAATGATGACTGCAGATTAAACCGGAATTACAAATAGAATAGTAATAAGGGGCAGAGTGTACTTTGTTGAAAGGGAGGGTGGTGGGGAGGCACGGAGATAGCACGGACAGAGGAAAATCTAGATGTAATGTGGAGAGGCTACTATTTGGGCAGAGCTAAGCTGTAGTAGTGAAATTCACTAATGGAACGGCAAGGCACATAATCGCAGTGTGGTGATGTATGGGTAGCCAGTACACTTAAGTAGGTTATTTAATAATAATAGCAAGTTACACTGTAGACACATACAGTAGCAAGTGGCTCCATTATATAGTATGCTTGTGGATCTCCTTATATGCAGAGATCCTCATTGAGCATGCCAGAAAGGTTCTCCCATACCTCAAGGGGAGCTGAGATTTAGACGAGAGAGCAGACAAGGTGTGCATTACAATAGCAAGTGGCTCCATTATACAGTATGCTTATGGAGCTCCTTTTATGCAGAGATTTTCATTGAGCATGCCAAAAAGGTTCTCACGTACCTCAAGGGGAGCTGAGATTTAGACAAGGGAGCAGGCAAGGTGTGCATCACCTTTTAGAAGAAGAAGCATATTCAGGCATTCACAATCACAGTAAACAGAGAAAAACAAACAGAGCAGCACTCGTACATCATTAATGACTATAGTGGAAAGCTACGGGAAGGCAGAGAGAAATGTGGGCCACACACGCTAAGTGGTTGCTAGGGCAGGCAGAAGGAGAGAAAGCTACTCAATTAATAATACAGTTTAACTGTTATACTTATGTAAGTGATGCATGGTAACAGGCTGTGTTGTCTGAGAAAAGCAATATTACAAGGCAGTAATCCTATCTGTTTTGTTCTATGATGAATACTTTTCAAACACAATCATTCTATTTCTTTATGTTTACTTCTCTGCCACCACCATATTGCTATTTTTATGTTAGAATTATGTTTGCTATGAATCAGAACATCTTCTGATATTAGCCCTTTCTTGTTCACTGCTTCTGCTAAGTCTATCTGGTGTATAAGAAGTTTATAATGAATTATAGCATAACTTATTCTAGGATACTTGGGCTTATCTCAAGGGTAACAAAAAAAAACCTGAAAAGACTTACGTCTTGTGAAAATACTGGTTTTAGTCATACCTCTCAACTTCCTAACACAATAAATCTGGATAAAGCCATAAATAATGGGGGGAAACAAAGTTGGAATGTTGTTAGAAAAACATGTTACCAGCAGTTAATTTTATAAAATAAAATTGCATTTTAGTTTTATACAAGTTCAAAGTTTGATACAAGTTCAAATGTTAATATAAATAAAACACTATTCTTCTGGTTATATTTTGTGTTTAACATTTTGTCTGTTCTTCAATTTGCATTTAAATATTGGCATGCCAGAGTTCCATTGGAGTGGGCAGGGTTACATAATTGTGTATGCAGATTTTATGTTAATCAGCACCAAGATTTTTAGCCAGTTGTACCTACTTTTCATGGGACTTTGTCCAGATTTTTGATGTTTCCAGGTTGAGAGGTATGGTCCTAGGTATTTGAAGGTGGAGACTGTCTATATGGAATGGTTGTGTAAGTCAAAGATAGTTAAAGAGTCAGGTGCTTGGTGAATTTTCTGTGGAGTTCCAAAAAGCATAATTTCCATCTTTGTATAGTTGAGAAGTAGTTTATGGCTTATGAGCCATCGATGGAACTCATATAAGCCTGAGTGGAGTTGGTATTGAAGAGTGGTGTGAGGGTGACTTGATCATTAAATGACCATGTCATCAGCATAGAGGATAAGTGGGCAATGGGGGAGATCACAAGGAACTTTGATAATAAATATGGAGAAGAGAAGGAAGGCAAGAATGGATCTTTGTGTTACAACATTGGTAACAGGTGCAGATTCTGATTGAGAGGATCCTATTTTATCTCTGAAGTGAGGACGTTTTTAAACTCTCATCAGTTAGTGCTGTTGTAGTACTTCATCAAGGCCAGAATCCATGTTGTTTGGAGGAGAGCAGTTGTCAAAATAGCAAACCTCAGTTCACCTTGATTGAACCAAGCTGAACTGAGGTGGACTACCAGCCTCAACTCTGGGCTGAGATTTCAGAGGAACAGAGGCTTCCGAGTTTCCTAAAAAACATAAGCTACCTGTTTTTTGCTTGATTATAGTATTTACTGCACTTTTATTTGTGTTCTCCTTATTTAATACTGTATTTTAATACTGTAAACTCAACTGTACTGTTTGTACTGCATTTGTCTGCCTTACTGTGCCTGTTAAATCTTATATTGTTGCTGTGTTCACTGTTTGCAAAGCTTTTTTGCTATTTTCACTGATTGCACAGTAATTGTTGCTACTTTTCAGTGTTTTTCAGTGTTTTTTTAAAAAAAAAAAAAAAAAAAAAATAAGAACACAAATGTTCCGATACTTTTCAGTGTTTGCTAAGCATCTGTTCTGTTTGTTCTGTTTTCCTAAGCAGTGTTTTAAATAACTGATTTGTTTGCTGTCTAAAACATTCCTTAGAGTCTCACTGTTGTTTTTCATAGGTTGGCACTAGGCTATCGACCCTCGGGCCTATATAAGCCTAGCCATAACAATTCCCTGGCTATTTCCTCCCACACTATTTACTTCCCTAGACCCCTGTCTAGCAGGGCAACTGACATGATCCCCGGAGTGAATTTCCTTTCTCCTATCCAGTCGTCAAGGTTCCTTCTGAAGAGGGCCAAAGAGGCACTCTGCTTGACATGTATGGGCAGTCTATTCCAGAGTCTGGGGAGTCTATGGGTCAGGAACCTATCCCTCCAGCATGTTTTGTTTATTGTGATGACAAGGTTTAAATCCCTGGAGCATGTGGCTCTGAGGGATTAGGATTTCTTTAAGTGTAGCATGTCCAACATCTCTGGGTTTGACATGGCCTTATATGTTAAGCAGAGATCGTCTCTGAGTAGATGATATGCAACAGAGTATAGCTGGAGTTTTTTAAGGCAGTCAGCATAGGGTATCTGCTTTAGGCCTGTGATTCATTTAGTTAAGTATTTCTGTGGCTTTTCCAGTTGTTGCAGATGTCTTGAGAGGTACATACCAAACGAGGTGTTGTATTCTATAATGGGTCTAATGAGGGGTGAGTACAGTGGGACAATGACCTCCTTTTTTCTGGATGAAAAGCCCTTAATGATGAGGTGTGCCACATAGAAGGATTTCCTGACTGTTGTGGCAATGTGGTTATCGAAGGTGAGACCACTGTCCACCTGTATCCCTAAGTCTCTTATCACACTTTGGGTGTTTAGTGTAATGCCACCTATGTGGTAATTCACGGGTACATGTTTTTTCCCAAAGGGGATAACTATACATTTCTTGGCATTGAGCTTGAGCCCATGGCTCTGGCACCAAGCATCTGTTTCTGTAAGGCCCTATCCACATAATTTGGGGATTCAATAATGGTTCCCAGTTTGCAGTCAGAGTCCCTTAGTGTTGGCCTGTACTTCAGAGAAGTAGATGCCAAACAAGAGTGGTCCCAGGACTGAACCCTGAGGTACTCCACTTGTCACTTGTCTGGAGCTGGATTTAGTGTTGGCTACTTTTACAGTGTGGGTTCTGTCAGTAAGCCAATTGGCAACCCATCGAGTGATGTAGGGATTAATGCCCAGCTTAGTAAGTCCATCTATGATTCCAGAGTGGGGGATGATGTCAAATGCCTTGACAAGGTTCAGATAGGCTGTGTGGACCACCTTACCCTCATCCGCGGCTCTGGAGACTGATTCAAAGAAGTCAATCAGGTTCAGAAGACAAGATTGGCCCTTCACAAACCCAGACTGGGTGGGGTCCAGTGTTATAAGGTTGCCAATGTCTTTGTTTATAAGTTCCATGATAATACGTTCCATGGTGGATCCCCCCTTGTGGAGTGGGATAATTGTAGCTGTGCCACTCAGTGGGAACGAAGCCTGAGGTGAGGCTATGATTAAACATAGCACTTAGGTGAAGTGCCATTTCATTTTGTAGTTCATGTAATGCACAACCCGGGATGTCATCTGGTCCCATGGATGCTGTATTCTTAGCTTTGGAGAGTGCGTTTTTTTACCTGTGTGGCCATTATTACTGGAATTTGGCAATCTTCCGGTATTGAGATGGGCCATTTAGGGGGTGAGAGGAGGGTGAAGTTGGCACTGAATTGATCTGTCAGGATATTGGCAATATCCTTGGGATCAGTATATTTAATGCCATTCTGTTGTAGCTCAGAGCAGATCTGAGCATTGCCATTTAGATTCTTGACATAGTTATAAAATGCCTTGTGGTTGTCTTTGGAATCTTTGGCAATTTTATTTTCATAACTAGCTTTGGAGGATTTTATGAGGGATCTCAGCTTCTTAATGAGGCTGGTAAGGGAGTTTTTTGCATCCTGGGATTTTCCTCTTTTCTGCAAGAGTTTCTTCCCTTTGTTGTAAAGTTTGTTTACAGCAGGGGGACCACCAGATTGGCTTCCTTTTTTTGGAGGAGAGCATCTTGGTTCTATTTGGGATGGCACGATTCATGCATGAGTGGATGTTCTCATACAATGCCTTAGTGTAGGATTCAGCAGTTGAACTTTCAGTTCCCATCTGCATGGGTGTCATGAAGTTTGTCACTTCTGACTTGAGTAGCATGAAGTTGGCTTTGGAGAAGTTTTTTATGGAGGTTTTCTTACTGGGGGGTGGGGGTGGATGTTAAGGGTGATTAGCTTATGGTCAGACCTGACCAACGAGGGGGTGACCATAGGTGTGGAGCATCGATTTCCCATGTTGGTAATGACCAGGTCTAGGATATTGGAGCCCCTGGTGGGACTATGGATTAGTTGATCCAGGGCATTGAAATTCATGAATTCCAAGAACCATTGGGCAAAGGTATTGGTACACGAGTAGTTTTCCCAGTTAATAGCAGGGTAGTTGAAATCACCCAGTATTAGGGTGTTTGGTTGTATCTTAATATTTTCCAGTATGTTTAGAAAGGTGTAGTGAGAATCTTGGGGCATGGTGGGGAATCTGTAGCAAGCTACAATGTGGATTGCAGTCTTACCTAGTGTTAGTTGCACCTGGAGAATTTCAGACGCACTGTGTTGGGCAACTAGCCTGGTGGTGTGAATATCCTTGGTGAATATGGACACTCCTCCACCTTTAGTGTTTCGGTCCTGGTTTGGTGGCCGAAAAGTGTGGTAAGAGTTGTAGCCTGGTATTGCAGGGATGCTCTCTGGAGTCTTGAACCAGGTCTCAGTTACTGCACAGATATCAATGTTCTCCATTTTTAGGAGTGCCTCGAGAGAGTGCATTTTGAGGTTTAGACTTCTAGCATTGAGTAGCATTACCTTCATAATTTGCATGCTTGTACCTGTTATGGTGGTGGTTTTGTCCTTTGAACTTTGAGTAAAAAAGGCACTATAGGGGTGGCAAGAGCCTTAGCCAGTAACCTGAATCCCAGGGGCGACAGGGGCAGACCGTCTCTGGCAAAGCATTGTGGTCTGTCGATCATGTCATCCCAGGCAGACAGATACTGGATCCCCTTTGAATGACACCAGATGCTTAGCCAATTGTTGAAGTCAATAATTTTGTCCTTATATTGTGGTATCATTCTGGGCGAAGGCAGGATGCTACTCAGGGCTAGGGTCATACCTGCCTGGGCCACATGATCAGAGAGTGCTTCCATGTCTCTTTTCATGTAGTCCAGGGAGGTACGTCTCAAGTCATTCACTCCAACATGGACAATGACAGTCATATTTGTACTTGTTGTGGAGTGACTTGAGTGCATGCATTATGTTGCAGATCCTGGCACCTGCCAGGCAGCTGACTGTAATTTTCTCCTTGTTCAGCCTGGTGAGTACGACATCAGTGTGCCTGACTATAGAGTCACCTATGACTAAAGTGTTTGGTATGTTGTCTTGCCTTAGGGGTGTTTTTTCTGCTGTTTAAATCATTTTTTAGTGTTCCCTGCCTAAATTAGTGTAGCTAGCAGTAGTAGCATAGTCCAGATACAGGTTTGCTGCATCTAGGTCTGTTTGTAGTGGCTGTTTGTTCTGAGCACATTTCCAAGTCATCTTTGATTAGAAGGGGTCCTTCTGTACCCTTGTAAGAAAAGTGTGTTGATTGGAACCTGTCTGCTGAAGGGTGATCGGTCTAGGGCTTGGAGTAAGCACCCTAATTGGTTCTTTTGAACTTTTTAAATTTTTTTAAAGTTTTTAGCTTCTGGTATTTAAGTCCTGTGTTTGAGCAGTTTTCTTCACACCTTGCACTGCCTCACAATTGTGCACTATAGCTAGACAAATAATTTTAACAATTTTTCCCTTAAATACAGCTGTAGTACGTTAGTGTAGTCCTCATCTTTAGTACATTTCCAGTCTAAGAAGTATTGCTAGTGAGCTGTGACCTATTAAACCACTAGCCAAAAACCCTGTCAGAAACACCCCTCTAAGGAGCACCTCCTAAATCAGTCCTAAAGCACCCTCTTTGTGATAACAGTTCTTCAAACCAAGCATTATGGACAGTTGGACTACCATTGTTTCTCCTGCCAGCCTTGTTGACTTAGGTCTCCTGAGGCAGTGTAGCAAATGTCTCATGTACACTGACAACAGTCTACTAATAACTCACTCTAGTACAGAGTGCAAGAAATGGTTTACTATTGAATCTGTGACGTGACTGCTGTCAACCAGCATGTGGTCGAAAGGCAGTTTTCAAATGGGCAGAATGCTGACTCAAAAAATTGATTACATTACAGGGAATAGGTAGCGTAGTTCGATTATCTGAGTTTGGCATTGTGAACGGAGATCACAGTTCAGTGAGGAACAGGGAATTAACTCATTTCCTCAATGTAGTGTGATCTCAGAGTTGGTATATATAATTTGCAGGGAGTGTGGGGGATGCAGGCTGCGTGTCCCCTGCAAAATAGTAAAATACATGTACCGTTGACTATGGAATATCATGGTATGGTAAGTTGCATAGCATGGGTGACTGATGTTACCTCCTGCTACATGGAATACATCAAACTATGGGTGTCGATGTATTTAGTTTGACCTGGTAGCATTTTCGCCGTTCTGGATTCAAGAGTTTGGGTCAGCCATGTGACTGGTCAACATATGCAGTTTCAAGGTTTTGATAGCAAACCGCAAGAGATATATCTACACCAAGAATCTTGAATCCCTGCTCTCTGGAACTAGAAACAGTAATACTGAAGAGGTTGTCAACTCACCTACCACTACTCATGCACATCATATGCATCCAAAAACTTAAAAAAATTTAAAAGTTCAAAAGAACCAATGAGGGTGTTTACTGCAAGTGTTAGACTAATCACCCTTCAGCAGACAGGTTCCAGTCAACACACTTTTCTCACAAGGGTGCAGAAAGGTCCCTTTTAATCAAAGATGGCTTTGAAAATGTGCTCAGAATACAACAGCCACTACAAACAGACCTACATGCAGCAAAACTGTATCTGGACTATGCTACTGCTGCTAGCTACAAATAAATCAACATACACAAAGGTTCTCTCAAAAATCTTAGCGAAATTCCAGAGACCTCCAAAACACGACTGCTACAACTAACACAGTTCCCACAGCACTCAAGACAAATAGCACAGTTCCCACAGCACCCAAGACACATAGCAACACCAGTGTCTCATCTACCAAGCCCTTAATCCATAACACTCAAACCAAACTTTCTTGTCATTGGAGACTCCATAGTGAGACATACAGATGTCCCATTTACCAGGTTAGAGAAGGAGAAAGTCATGGTCAACTGCCTGTCTGGTGCAGGATTCAACATATCACACATGCACTCAGGTCTCTCAGCATCAATTACCATTATGACTCTGTCATAGCTCTTGTTGGAATAAACACCCTGAGACATACCTCACTGGACTATATGATTGAGCTCTCTGAGTATGTGTCCTAGGCAGTTATGTCCCTAGCCTTGTGTCCTAGGCAGTTATGTCCCTAGCCTTGAGCAGCATATTACCCTCACCTAGAATGATGCCACGGTATAAACAACAAATGATCAATTTCAATAACTGGCTTGGTTTTTGGTGTCATTACAAGGGGATCCAGTTTCTGTCAGCCTGTGGTGACATAGTTGACAAACCTCTCTGCTTTCCCAGAGACGGTTTGCACCTGGCACCACTAGGTTTTCGGCTGCTGGCAAAGGCTGTTGCCTCCCCAATAGTGCCTTTTTAGGCAAGGTCTCAAAAACAAAACTGCCAACATGAAAACTGCCAATCATAAAAAAATAAAGGTTATGCTGCTAAATGCTAGGAGCTTAAACCAAAAACTGCACACCCTGGAAGCACTCCTATCACCAGATTGTGTAGATGTCTGTGAAGTCACAGAAACCTGGTTCAAGGCCTCAGATATCACCCCAGCCTTGCAAGGCTACAATGCCTTCCACACCTTTAGACCACAAAACAAAAGTATGAAAAACCAAAGGAGGCAGTGTTTCTATCCATATTAGAGATAAATTAACCTCCCACTAGATAAACAGGACAACTCTATGGAGTTACTCCAAGTTCAAATTGGTGTGAGTAAGACCGCTGTGATGCCCGCTCTCTGGGCCAGTAATCAAGGAGCCTGAATCCTTACCACTGGTACTGGAGAGGGATGTTTACTTGGAACAAAAATGGGTGCATCCAGTATTTCCAGATCCAGCTCTCTGCATCAAGCACAATTTCCCTTAAGAGCACATCAGGAACACACTCAGTCCTGGGTCTGGGTTTCTCTATCTGCTTCTTTCTCTAGGTCCCCAGTAAGACTCCCACAGTGGCACCAGATATAGAGCTGAGACCTCAACTTAGTGTTCACACCAAGTCCTTCAGCACCCTGTCTGTGAAACCAGTGGTTCGTGTCCCTGCTCCAAGTAGCTAACACACACTTTGAGATTTGATTTTCTCACACACACACACACACACACACACACACACACACACACACACACACACACACACACACACACACACACACACACGTGAAAGGTTGACAAAGATTTTCTATCTATGCCCCCTTCTGCCTTGACTATAAGGTAGTTACACTGCCACCAGACACCCCAAAGCTGGCTACTCCAAAGCTCTTACAAGTGTACACAATTATACTCAGTGAAATTAATATTAATACAAATAGTAATGTTGACAAAAAGCCAGGCTTTCAGGAGTGTCCACAGTGTCACCAATAGATATAAGTACTCTCAAAGGTTAAAATATTCTCTAAAGAACCAGCCACAATGAAAAGTTTAAATATATTTAGTAATAAATAATAAAATAACATGAAAATACCAAATATCTATTTACAGTAACCATCAGAGTTTCAATTACAGGAAATATTAAAAATAACACAGCTGAAAAGATTCAAACAGCTACAGAAAAACAATACTTAACTATTCTCACTAAATTTTCTTGACTGATCTAAAAAATTACTGTTCCTACTTACTTACCAGAGTAAGGCAAGATGAAGTGGTGAGGGATCCTTCTATGTCAGCTTCCAAGAAAACAGACTACCCTGAGACTTATGTCTCACCTAATATTAAAACATTATTTCTGTACAGAATGACATCATATACACCTGGTCATCTGACTTCTGGTTCCCATGCAACCCCCCATTGTTAGAATCTGCCAGGAGTTAGCACCTACATATCAATAATACACACACAAGAGCATTCTCAGATTTGGTGCAGCTTCTAAAGGTCATAAAAGAATTATAAACGTCTACTCCTTTTACAGAGACTAACAAACCAGGCTTCTTACAGACATTGCATCTCTAGCTTCATTCAAAACTGTGAGATAACATCTTTATGGCCTAGGCCCAGTTATTTAATTTCTTACTATACACACACACACACACATATATATATATATATATATATATATATATATATACACATATAATTTTTTTTAATTCAGTTACAATACAGTCAGGACCCACTGCTGGTACATTTTTAACAGAAGCAACTTTACAAATCCATTTTCAACATACGCATCTGTACAAATCAGTTTGATATACAAATAACATATAATTCTTTACAAAATTCCAGCTATCTGTGCTGGCATATGTTACACATCCATTGCTCTACTTCTCCTGGCATAGCTGGCAGTACTTCACATCAGCACAACCCCAATTCAAGTCACAGCTAGCTATAGATCCCCCTCCATGGATCATGATGAGTATGAGGCTTACTTGACCAAACTGAAGTCAAACCAAGTATTGGAAAACACTCTGGTCATGGGGGATTTCAATTATCCCCCTATCAAGTGGGAAACCTACTCTAGCTGTAACTCACTACAGCAAAAGTTCCTTCACTTTCTTAACCTCAAATGCCCTGGAACAAATTGTTCAAACCCCAACAAGAGGAGCAAACATACTAGATCTGGTCCTTAATAACATGTCAAACAGGTGTATCACAACTGTCAGACCCTCATTAGTTAAATCAGAGCACAAATCAGTCACCTTTGAACTGCCACTAACACCAGAACTCACACAAAGGGTGAAGTCAGACTAAAAATTTCACCAAGGCAAACTATACCCTCCTAGAGGAATGTATATATGCATTCCAGGCCCCACCACCAGCTGGAAGTGGTGACTACACCAAAGCTTACACTGACGTCCTGTACAATCACTTGTATAAGTGTATAGACTCGGCTGTTCCAGAGAGAGAGAGAATCAAAGACAGAACCCCAAGTACTGACAGAACCCACAATGTAAAAGTAGCTGACTCCAAATCCAGCTCCAGACAAGTGACAAGTGGAGTACCTCAGGGTTCAGTCCTGGGACCGCTCTTGATTGGCATTTACTTCTCTGAAGTACAGGCCAACACTAAGGGACTCTGGCTATCAAAGTTCGCAGATGACTGCAAACTGGGAGCCATTATTGAATCCCCAAATGATGTGGATATTCTACAAAAGGGCCTTAAAGAAACAGATGCTTCATGCCAGAGTCATGGGCTCAAGCTCAGTGTCAAGAAATGCATAGTTATGTACCCATGAATTACCACATAGGTGGCAGTATACTAAACACTGAAAGTGTTAATAGATACTTAGGGACACAGGTGGACAGTGGTCTCTCCTTCGATAACCACATCGCCACAACAGTCAGGAAATCCTTCTATGTGGCACACCTTATCTCTAAGGGCTTTTCATCCAGAAAAAAGGAGGTCATTGTCCCACTGTACTCATCCCTCATTAGACCCATTACAGAATACAATGCTTCATTTGGTATGTACCTCTCAAGACATCTGCAACAACTGGAAAGGCCGCAGAAATACCTCACTAAAAGAATCACAGTCGTAAAGCAGATGTCCTATGCTGACCATTTAAAAAAACTCCACCTATACTCTATCACATATCATCTACTCAGAGACGATCTCTGCTTAACATACAAGGCCATGTCAAACCCAGAGCTGTTGGACATGTTACACTTAAAGAAATCCAAATCCCTCAGAGACACACGCTCCAGGGATCTAAACCTTGTCATCACAATGAACAAAACATGCTGGAGGGATAGGTTCCTGACCCAGAGACTTCCCAGACTCTGGAATAGACTGCCCATACATGTCAAGTTTCTTTGGCCCTCTTCAAAAGGAACCTTGATGATTGGATGGTAGATAGGAAATTCACTCCAGGGATCATATCAGTCACCCTGCTAGACAGAGGTCCAGGGAAGTAAATACTGTGGGAAGAAATAGCCAGGGAATTGTTATGGCCAGGCTTGCATAGGCCCTATGGCCGATAGCCTAGTACCAACCTATGAACGTATGAACAGTATCACACACACTGATCCCACAGAGATAGCAAACCTGCTGGTGGACAGATCTGGTGAAAATTTCACTCTCTTATTCCTGCCAAACGTATCACAAACCTTGTCCCCAACTCCTCACCACCACCATACATATCTGAAGAGCAGGTCATTGTCTAAGGCAAAAAATACAGCTTCTGTGGGACCAGACGACATCCCAGGCTGTCTTCTAAACAAACTAAAACCTGAACTGGCATCACCATTAAGTACCATATTGAATCACAGCCTAACTACAGACTACGTTCCTGCAGAATGGAGAACAGCAACAGTTATTACCCTCCATAAAGGTGGCTTAGCAACATATCCAGGGAATTATAGATCCACAAGTCTGACCAGACTCATCTGTAAGGCTATGGAATGGATCATCATGGACCTCATAAATATAGAGGCAACCTCAAACCCTGGATCTGACTCAATCTGGCTTCATCAAGGTCAGAGCCTGCCTGTTAAACCTGGTGGATTCTTCAAAAATGTGACCAGGGCAATTGACAAGGGCAAATATGTGCACACAGCATACCTTGACTTGGCCAAGGCCTTCAACTCAATCCCACACTCAGGCATTAATGATAAACTTAGCAAATGGAAAGTAGACCCCTTCGTTGTAAGGTGGGTTGCCAACTGGCTCACAAACCAGTCACACACTCAAAGTGGGTGACTCCACATCAACCAGCAGACCTGTCACCAGCAGGGTGACCCAAGGTCAGTGCTGGGCCCCCTACTGTTTGGTATGTACTTCTCAGAAGTTTGGGCCAAAACTAAGGGGCTGTGGCTGACCAAGTTTGCAGAAGATTGCAAACTGGTTAAAATTAGTGAATCCCCAAATTATGTCAGTATACATCAGGAGGGTCTTACACAGACCAACGACTGGTGTCTTAGTCATGGTCTCAAACTAAATGCAAAGAAATGCATCATCATTCCCTTTGGTAAAAACAAAGTCCCTTCATGCTATCAAATTAACAATAGTACCCTATGTACCTACGAAGTGGTAAGGGATCTGGGATCACAAGTAGACTGCGACCTTCACTTTGACCACCATGTGTCTACTGTAGTAAAGAAGACCTTCTACTTAGCACACTTAATTAACAAAGGCATCAGCTCTAGAGCAACAGATGTTATAACCCCTCTATACTCGTCACTAATCAGGCCCATAATTGAGTATAGCACCCCTTTTGGCATGTACCACACAAAGCACCTGCAGTAACTGGAGAGACCTGAGAGGTTTCTAACTAAGAAGATCAAGGGACTCCAACACGTGCCTTACACAGACTGACTAAAGTCCCTGTCACTATACTCAGTATCGTATAGACTTCTTATGCCTGGCTTACAGAGAAATCTCTGACTCAAACCTAATCAATTTTCTGCACATCTGTAAATCAAACGGGACTAGAGCTACCCATTCTAGGGACCTAAATATGGCTTGTGACTTGAATAGGACATGCTGGAGGGACAAATTTGTCTCCCAGTGACTGCATCATCTTTGCAATAGGCCAGTTCATGTGAAGCAGAGCACCTCTATGACACTGTTCAAAAGAAACTGGATGAGTAGATGGGGCACCATAAATTCATTCTGGGGATAGTGCCCACAACCCTCCTGAATATGGGCAGTCATTACTAAACATGATCATGGGTATTGACTAGAGTTATCTAGGGTATTACATTGGGATGAAATGGCTAGGCTTGAAATGACCACCAGGCAGATAGCCTAGTAACCCCTTATGAACCTATGAAGAAGGCATCAGAGGCACTCCACCAGCTTTTTAAAGTGATTCAGCAGATTGCACAAAGAAATTCTCTAAAGTTTCAAGGCTGAGACAAAAAGATAAAGAAGACAGTCATCGGGCACCCTCCATAAGTGAAGCCGGCAACAACCTACTCACCAGTCCACAGGACATCAAGAGAGATGGAAGGAGTTCTGAATGAAGAAAACTCCAGGGAAGCTGTACTGTCATGAGCACAGCCTGTGATTAAAGAGGAAGATGTGGCCAGCCTAGAAGAATGAAGAAGAGCACGAAGGAAAATGAAGTCAGGAAGAACAGCAGGCTCAGATGAGGTCACAATGGGTACGTTTAAGATCTCGGGTAAAACGGCTCCAGAGGGTACACCCAGTAGTATGGACAGAAAGGTGTATCACATATGACTGGAGGATAAACATTCTAGTGCCAGTGCAGAAGAATAAAGGGAACATCCACAACTCTGGGCAGTGTAATGCTATCACTCTCCTGTCACACTGCATGAATGTGCTGGAGAGGGTGACTGGTAAAAAAAATATGCAAAGTAGACGAATATAAGATGAGAGAAGAACAGTTTGGAATTCAGATCAGGATGTAGCACAACAGACCTGATGTTTGCCATGAGACAGACAGTTGAGAAGAAGCTAGAGCTGAGGAGAGTTCATATGAGTTTTCCTAGACTTCAGGAAGGCATATGACAAGGTCCCAAAAAAGCTGATTTTGGCAGCCCAGTGATAGTCTGAAGTCACAGAAACATTGCTAGATTGTACAAGGGCCCAGTGATTCCAGTACAAACAGTATTCTGACTCACAGAGGGGTTCTGAGTGGAAGAGGGTGTGCATCAGGGATCAGCTCTGACCTTACTGCTGTTCTGTGCAGGCAATGTGGTATTGCAAGCAGACTCTGAACAGGACCTTCACCAAATGATAAGGAAATGAAATGCGAAACTGAAGGCACACAGGAGGATACTGAGCAGAGATAAGACAGGTATGGCAAAATAATGGAGGAAATCAGATTACTCTGAAAACTGAGACAGAAGGAAACATAGTGGAACAGGATCACATCTTCATGTATCTAGGAGGGGTGGCTGAGGGAAGGGAAGTCTGAATTAGGAGGTCAAAATAAGAATCAGGGGGGCTGCAGCCAACTGGCACAGTTTGTCAGTGGTAGCATATGACAGAAGTATGCCAATGAAGCTGAAAAGTAAATTATTCAAAACAGTGGTGTGGCTAGTACTACTCTGTGGTACAGAAACCTGGGCAGTGAAGGCAGAGCAGTTGAGGAAGCTAGAGGTGATGGAGATGGAGTGCACAGGATGGGTGGTAAGATGCACACTGTAGCACAGATGAAGAATTGAGGTCATCAGAGCAAATGCCCAAGTAGCTTCAATTGCAGAGAAGGTCAAAAATAACAGATTATGGTGATTTGGACATATGTGCACAAAAGCAGAAGACAATCTGGTGAAGAAGATTTGGGACAGACAGGAAAAAGGCAAGATGAACTAAAGGTGTCCTGCAAAAGATGGATGGATATCGTGTGAGAAAAAACCTTTGCCTGTCAGTATGACTGTTGAAGAATGTAGAAAAGTGGCACTGTATTGAGAGAGATGGTGAGAAATGATGCAACATCCCAAATCCATGCAGGAAATGGGAAAAAGAGAGTTGTTGATGATGTTGGCTACATAACTCTTGAAACATCTAAAACATACACCTCAGGAATCCTCCAGACAATGTTTTCCCCCCAAATATGGAAGAATGTTGCACCCCTTACCCCCCAAGCGTTATGTCCTTTCTGGTAAGGTCAGATTAGGAAGTGGTCTTCTTTGGAATAAAAATAAATTATGTGACCCCAGCAAACCCTGTAACAGTTAGGAACTATGCAATAATCTGTCAAAATTCCAAGCCCCTCCAAACCCAGATAACACAACAGTCTATGCTAATTTTTCATGGAAACTCTGTGCAACCACATCAGTGACAGTATAGAGACTGCTGTAACTACCAGAAGTAAGCCCAAAACAAACCTCCCTGTTGGAATCCAAAACTATATAGGTTGTGCAACAAAAGAAAAAAGTCATAGGAATGGTAACACCCAAAAATATAAAAACACTCTCAAACTAAATAGACAACTAAGAGGGCTAATTAAGTCCAAGAAATCCAGTTCTGAGGTAAAGATAGCGCCCCAGGTCAAGGACAACCATTAGGCCTTTTTTAGTCATGTCTGAAACCTCAAAAGCAACACACAACAGTGTGGCAAACTGGTTGTAAATAGAGCCAGGAAATACAGCAAAGCTACTGGCCAACACATTTATCTCCATATTTACCTCCCACTCACCTCAAGCCACCTCCCAAGAATCACCATCTGACATAATCCCTCCAACTGTCAATAGGGAGCAAATCCTAACTGCACTCTCTATGGTCAAGAGCACAGCTTCAGTGGGCCCTGATAATATCCTGGGGTGCCTCCTAAATAGCATAAAATACAATGTCTCAGGAACACTGGAGTCACTATTCAGCTATAGCCTGTGAACAGGCTTTGTGCCACATGAATGGAGGATTGCAGTGGTCATCCCTCTGCAAAATGGCAGATCATCAACAGATCTCAGGAATTAAGACGTAGTTGTCTGACTAGTCTCATAAGCAAAGCCATGGAAATAATTATCTTGAAAATGACTAAGAATGATATAGGAAACCTTCATACACTGGACCCTACCCGGTCTGGTTTTGTCAAAAGCAGGTCATGCCTACTAAACCTGGTGGACTTTTTTTAGGAGGTTATCAAGGCAATGGATGAGGGCAAAATAATGCATACTGCCTACCTTGAACTGGTTAAGGCATTTAATTCAATACCCCACTTGGGCATTGTAAACAAACTCACAGAACTAGGCATAAGCCCCTATGCAACATGCTGCATAGCCAGCTGGCTCACAGATAGGACTCACAAAGTTAGGATCAGAGAGACCACCTTCATAAAGAGGCCAGTCACTTGCAGCATCCCCAAGGCTTTGTGCTGAGTTCACTCCTCTTTGGCATTTACTTCTCAAAAGTTAAGGCAAATATCAAGGACCTCTGGCTGACCAAGTCTGCAGAAGATTGCAAACTAGAAGCAGTCATGGAATTCCCCCAAGATACTAATATTTTACTAGAAGGTCTGACACAAACAAATGACTGGTACTAAAGCCATGGCTTAAAACATAATGCCAAGAAATGCATAATAGTACCATTTGGGATGTCAGACACTCTGGGAAACTGCCTCATTGATACAGTACCCTAAGAATAGATCCAGTAGATAAGGAGTTGGAGCACATGTATATAGTAACCTGGCTTTCAACTAACATGTGTCCAAGGTGGTAAGAAAATCATTTTATATCACTCAACTTATAAGTAAGGACATGGTATCTAGGTCCATGTAGGTCATCATGCCATGGTATTCAGCCCTCATCAGACACATCATCGAGTATGATGCCCTCTTCACTATGTACCTGACCAGGCAGATGCAACATAGGTAGGTACTAGGCTATTGGCCCAATGGCCTTCGTAAGCCTAGCTAACAAGGTTCCCTGGCTTATGCCACCCAAGAAAGTTGTTTTCCTGTGCCACTGTCGAGCAGAGACACAGAAGTGATCCCTGGGGTGTATTTCCTATTTCCCATCCACTCATCAAGATTTTTCTTGAAAAGTGCTAATGAAGAACTTTGCTTGACATAGATGGGAGTGGAATGTCCTCAGAGTTTCCCTACAAAAAAATACAGGGCATAAGCACAATGTCCTATACAGATTGAAACAAAGCCCTATCTCTAAATTCTGCTTCCTACAGACTGCTGAGAGGTGATCTATGTCTGGTATATAAGGCATCCTTGTATGCCACTCTGATGGGCCTTTTGTATATCCACAGAATGAAATGCATCAGAACCAAGAGATTTAAGGATCTAAACTTTGCTTACAACATAAACAGGAGGGACAGGTATGTACCTCAAAGAATTACCATTCCCTGGAATAGACGTCCCATCCATACGAAGCAGAGCCCTTACCTAACCTTACCCTCTGTCTGGCACCTATGTTTCTGATGGACAGAGGAAACCATTAAATCTTGCCTTAGCTAACATACACCCTTTAGAATAACCTTAAAGGCACAATAACTCATGCTATACATTTGGGGTGCATGGTTAGACTTATAAAGGCACTAGTGGTCATTAGCCCAGTATTCACTCTAAACCTATAAGCAATGTACAGAACTTTAAGCACAAACAAAACAAAGCACCAGTTTTGAAAGCTACTGATAAAGTTCCAGACAAACATGCTCAGTGTACGTATATTTAATGATATCCTGACTATATCAACACCTGTAATAGGCAACATTCATGCAAAAATATCTCCAGTCCAGATTCAAGAATGTTCTGGATATATGTAATGTAAAACATTTGGAAAATCTTGGCACAAAGGCAAAAATCATTCTACCAACATGGTATGGAGTGTAACCCTCTTCTGTGCCACAGTGTAACATGAACCTGGTGCAAGCTTTACGGAATAGATATAATAATGTATTGCACACCAGCAAAACAGCAGTAAGCAAGACATGGCCAACACAGTGCATGGCTAGCAGACAGTTGACTACAGGGATGTGTATATATATATATATATATATACACAGGGATTGCTCATCCACTTTATTAAAATGACAGGAAAGGAAAGACACAGGGCTAAAACAGACACACGCTGTAGCTAAAGTAGGGTAATAAAGTGAGCCAAAATGGTGTGTTTAGAGTATGGTAGGAAGCATGTACATGCTATACAACAGACCGTAAATATCCAAGTGACAAGACAGAGCATCGATACAAACGTAACCAAACATATATGTCAAATGCCGATTGTGCATATACAAAGGTAATAACATTGACAAATGATAGCAGTGGCTAAGTTTTGTGCCATAGAGTTCCAGACTCCAGGACTTAGTCCCTGGCTTAGGTCAGAGTGTGCATGGAATATGTATATTATCCTTATGTCTGCATGGATTCTCTACAAGTACTTCACCTACATCTCACATTCCAAAAACAAGCTGGTTGATTGGCTATTGCAAATTTCCAATATGTGCTACAGTTAGCCTTGTAGTCTGGGTCATAACTAAATAGAACATTTGTGGTGTGCTGTCTCTGAATTAACCTGTGTGCTGTAACTCGTTGGGCATTCTGTGCTGAATTTTTACTGTTCATAACTAAATAGGGTCCATTCATCTATGCAGTTACTAAATAAAGAAATCAGTAAGGATAAATGAATGATAATTAATAAAAGACATAATGGTTTACAGGGGTGCAGAGTAGAGCTCTACCACACGTATGTGTAAGATAATACAGCTAGACAGTAACTGATGTATAGCTTATATCACAGTAGCAAAAATCAAACTAAATAACCCACAGTATAGTTGCGGGATAACAGTATTGAAACGCAACAATGGATGCAGAGATGTGACCACTGAAACTTATGTGGTGTTTGTATAAAATATGAATACACAACAAGGAGAATACAACTGACCTATAGACCCCCCTTTGTACGGTTTTCATTTGCTGTACTTATCCATGCCATCATCATCCCATGCAACTAACCATGCCATTCTTTTGTAACACTTTTTCCACAATAGTTTGATCCCCTCTCTAGAGTTGGGATGCAATACCTACTTGATTAGTGAATTTCATGTAGTTGTTGTCCTTTGCAAATATTCAGTACCATTACCATCCTAATGCCCTTTTACAGGTATGGTTCCCCCAGTTGCTTACAGTAGTCCAAGTGGAACTGCAGTAGTGTCCTGTGTAGTTCAAGGATGACTTTGGCCTCCCTGTAGTCCACACCTCTTGCAATATGCCTCAATATGTGGTTTGTTTTAGTCATTACCTGATTCCCTAATCTGTGTTTTTATCTTTTTGTGGAAATATCACTCTCATGGTTTCTGTCCAGTTCTGTATTCCCTAATGGTATCTTTTCCAGTTCATACTTTTTGTTTGAGTTACCTGACCACGCGCATTGCTTTGCATTTACTGGTACTGAGTTCAGGCTTCCATCTCTCCTGATGCATCACTGCCTTTATTACATTTTGTCTTATGTTTATCGATCTATCAAACCTTACAACTTCTATGTTGGTTCTAGGCTTCCTCCTGTCTTCCCACTTTGATATCTTCTTTAAGTCTCTTCTGATGCATTCCCTTCTGTGTTACATGACAACTTTTATTTCAGTGTTGTTTACAAATATATTTATTTTATTTTCTCTACTTATAGGGATAGAGAAATTAAATGAAATAAAAAATATTCTGTCATAACAATGTCTGTTGACCATCTGAGCCCCCACCACCCGCTATTCCAGGCAACCAGCAAGGCTTGCCTCTTTATATCTTGAAGTTCACTGATCTCCACAAAATGAATTTTCCCACCATGTCAGACACATGCCATGTGCTCTCCTTTCCTCTATATGTGCCCTTAATCTAGTGAGCGAACGTATTGTCACTGAACCTCTTCATCGGTCGACTGATTCAAGTCCTTCACGTTCCTCTTAGCCTCACTCAAATCAATATCAATATCACCTTTAAGAGGGACAAATTTTGAAGTACGGTATTTTAATTCATGAAGGTCTGATTGTAGAAGTAATTGAAAATAATTAATGTGAGAATGATGTTGCTTTGTACCTTAATTAATTACTGTGTGTAAACGCAGGTAGGTGCTCTATTGAATAATTTGCAAGGTATTTAAAGAGATGTCATTTTAAATAATTTTATTTTCCTTGAAGGTTAAATGCCAAATCATTTTTATAGTCAGTAAGCCTATATCTTGTTTCCACACATTTGCTCCTCTACTTCTGAGTTTCTTACAACTTTGGTATGCTATTCCTGCTTGGTTCTAGACCATTTCTTATACTTCTGCCTGTAATAATGTTTCCACATTCTCAGTTTCCTTCTGAAGTAGAAAAAAGAAGGACAACTAATATCCTCCACTTAAATCCTGTCAGATTTAGGTCTCCTGTTATTACTGACTTGTGCTTCTCCTCTACTTCCTTGCCAGTGTCTTCCGGTTCACATTCATGTAACTCGTACACTTCAACTTGTGCACATGCCTGCCAGCCATGAGAGGTAACTCTCATTCCTGCTTCATGATTAGCAGGTTCACATTCTTTCTAGAATCTCATACTGTCTTCTTCATGTTCCTTCATTCCTAAACCTCTTCTTCCTCCTTTCTTCCTATTCCTTCTCTCACATGTAATGATTCACCTCCCCAAACTTCCTTGTCTTTCTCTTTTATATACCTTTTCCCCACTAACCACAGGTGTAGTTCAGTTTACTATTGAATTGATGAAACTGCATTGGTTGACCGGTCAAATGTCGACCCAAAATGCCGAATCTATACCTTTGAAAAGGCAGCCAAGTCGAAACTGAATACATCGACATCCGTAGTTCAATGTATTCGACATGGCAGGAGGTGATGTCAGTCACCCATGCTATGCAACTTAACATACCGTGACATGCTACAGTCAACAGTAAGTGTATTTTACTATTTTGCAGGGAGGTAAGCCCCCCTGCGCCCACTGCAAATTATATATACCAACTCTGAGATCGCACTACAGTGAGGAAATAGGTTAATTCCTTGTTCCTCACTGAACTGCAATCTCCGTACACAATGCCAAACTCAGATAACTGACCTACACTACCTATATAATGTAGTCAATGTTTTCTGGTTCAGCATTCTGCCCATTGGAAAAGTTCCTTTCAACCACATGCTGGTCAAGCACAGGCACTTTGCCAATTCAATAGTAAACCGAGTTGTTCCCTATTCATTATTATTATTCAGATAAGATGAAGTATGAAACTCTAACATCTGGCGTGATTCACTGATTGCAACAGTTTATTATGAGACAGGGACCAGCTTACCTAAGAGAGGGCAGTGCAGTGGTGCAACAGTTAACATTGTCACCTATCAGCAAGAGGTTCTCGGGTTCAATTCTCAGCTGCGGTCCCTTCTGTGAGGAGTTTGCATGCTCTCCTTGCACTCACGTGGGTTTCTTCTGGGTACCAGTTTCTTCTCACATTCTAAAGACATGTGCCTGGAGCATTTCTCCCTGGGCCCCACTGAAAATAGGCTCTGTCCTAGTCGGACTTTCTCAGTCAACAAATGTAAAATAAATAAAGAGAGGTATTATTTTATAAAAGTACAGAGAAAACTAGTTCACCACTGTATTAAAATAGATTTGTTTTAATAAAGTGATAAACTCAAAAAGTCATTTTATTATTACCTAGAACAAGAAACAACAAGATCATCCTGCAAAATCAGGGACAGACAGTTGAGTGGAATAGGGATGCATCTGTACAGGGAGAGGCTTCAGTGCAAAGCTAGGAGAAACACTAGACAACACCACTGTTATTATTTAAACTGCTAGGGATGTCAGTTTAAAACTTAATAGAGCAACAGGTTTAGCAACACAATGCAAATGATGAACTCTAAAAAATATCTAACTCTAATGCTTGGCATAATTGACTAACTGTAAGGATTTGCGATTTATGAGAGCAGGAACAAAACCATAAAAAGAGAGACAGGGATGTTATGTCAGATTATGTGTGTATTTGTATGTGTGTAGGAGAGTGAATGATGGGGGTGCTTTTGCCAATGCAACACATGGACGGCCAGTGTTAACTACCATGAGAAAGTGCTGATTTACACTTGTGGTAGTTAAGAGCAATTCAGAGACATGCTAATTAGCTGATAACATGAGCTTTCCTCATTTTATCTAACATGTTGCTGAATCACAAACTGTTTCATTGGATAAACAACCCCTTTTAGCCTTTTTATCTCAGCTCTTACTGAAAGCACTGGGGTTCTTTCTGAATCCCCATAACTGTTAAATGTAAAGACTCTGTTAATGACACTCAGAAAAGTGCCCAGAGAGATATCCAAAGAGGTATCCCAGGAGGCATTTCTAAAAGGACTTGACAAGGAGGTTAGAATTCATCAAGGTCTAGAATATTCAGAGTGACTATCTAGTGTCTTGCTGCATTAGGACTGGAAGTGTAGACCTCAGAATCTGAGTACAACAGCATAGCAATTGCAGGCAAAAAGGTCAATCACCCTGGGTGCTGTCTTGTCTATATTTTTTGATTACAATATTTTTTATTTCCCTTTATGGGCAAAAGAAAGTAACAGCAAAAGTCCTACACTGATGTCTGAGACATTCCAGCATGCCTCCTGCCTCATGTATGTCATCACTCATGCGCACCACCCCAAAGACCTGGGATTGGCTGTACAGTAGGTGGTGCGGTGCAATGAAGGCAATAAGAGGCCTTTATCTTTGGCACCCGCAGTGTGCATAGCGATTTGCTTTTGCTTGGCTTATTTTTTTGTTTTAAAATAAAGCATTCACTGAGGGTGGTCTATGAATCTGAACTGCTGAAGTAAATTTTATAAAAGAAATAAATAAAAGTTTTGGATTGGCAGCCTTGTTGCTTTTAGTTGCTGTAGCCTGATGGCTTCACTTTGTTTGTTCAAACTTCCAGTTACAGTCTAAGAAGTCTAGCAGCAGGGAGTCGCACAGACCATGAGTTCACGACCATTCTTCAGGACAGGTTGTGTATCTGGTGACTCGCTACTTTGTAGAAATGCTGGTGTGGTGGGACTGGTAGTAGAACAAAGGCCAACCAACAGAGACAGATTTAAAACATACTGCTTTTTTATAAATGTTGAAGGCTGCCAGAATAACAGGATTTCTCTTTAGCATGCATTTTCTGAAGGATGTGAAGTAAGAAACTGAAATATACGTCATTATATAGTGACTTCACATTCACAGTAATAGTGGTGGTGGGAGTGGGACCAACAGTAATCATTCGAAATGTCAGGACCTGCTAGAACCAGTTCCAAAATATGGAGAATGAATGGCTCAAAGGTTGGAATTACATATACTAAGTCTAAGATGCCTCTTTTTTTTAATATTCCCTTTTCTCCGAGGAATGGCAATCTCTGAGTTGATATAGATATATATATATATATATATATATATATATATATATATATATGATTTCGGGGGGGGGGCTTGCCTCCCTGAAAAAAGAAGTTTAAAGGGGAAGAGCAATTTTAAGATTCTCGCTTCTCAGTTTTTTCACTCTGTTTTTCAGCTTGTCTGCACATAATATTCCGAGTGCGGACATTTTAATAGTGAGCCGGTGCCAAGTACAAAAACTAGAGACAGTTTATAAATATTACTTTTATAAACTTGGACACATTTCTGTTGGCATGCATTTTCTGAAGGATGTGATTAAAATATGCCTGAAACTGAAATATATAGTTGCTGTCCTCACATTAATGGGGGTGGGACAAAGGCCAAAAAAATAGGGACAGATAAATATTGATTTTATAAACTTAGGATTTGCTAGCATGTATTTCCTGAATGATGCGAATGAAGTCTGAAACTGAAAGGTGTGTCATTACTGATTGACTGTCTTCACAATAATGATAGAACAAAGGTCAAATGAATACTGACAGATTTTAAATGAGTGCCTCATCCCGGAGATCCAAATAGCCTAGCTAATCTTCAGTTTGAGTATTTGAGGTATGGAGGACGGCTGAGAAAGTCAGCTACATATTCAAATGTCCTGGGGACTAAAAACCATTAAAATCTGAACAGCACTGAGGTATTGCTGTTGTACTGATAACTTAGTTGTTCAGCATTACATCTGATAAAAATCTTGCTGCTAGAGTAGTGAAAATCTTTCATCATATAATATCTGAAGTAGATACAAGTAGGTGTAAAAATTTCTGTTTGCTACTAATTTTTATGCAATGGACGGCAATCTACCTCAAGTGATAAGAAAATATTCTTCTTTTGAAAGAGATGTGTGTGCGTGCCTGTGTGTGCACAAGCACATGCACATATTAAGGTTAGGTAAGGGGCTAGATTTAGTGTTTTGCATGTGTGTGCCTCAGCATGTCTTTTGTAGTGATACTATTACAGAATTGTATTTTTAAGGTGTGGTCTATGGTTAGGGGTTAGGGACAGGAGCAGAGTTAGGCTTAGGATTAGCATGCGGTACTAAGGTGATCCAAGGGATGTTAGTACGGCATGCTAATCCTAAACTTGCTTCTGCCCTGCCCCTCTCCCTAAAAATAACCCTAAACCTTATCTTAAAAACAACCCTTTCCCTACCCCACCCTAACAATAAGCCTACACCTTACCTTAAAAACAACCCTTTCCCCAACCCCACCCTAACAATAACCCTACACCTTACCTGAAAAACAACCCTTTCCCTAAAACTAACGCTTTTCAGACAATTTAGGTCTGAATGCTGTGGTAGAGGTTTGATTTAAAGATTGTAAAATGATTTTTCTTTGTTTTTAGCAATCTTTTGAAAGGTCAGTGTTTTAGGCATTCAATAGTATGTATGCAGATCTTACATGTTCAGCATTTTTATATATTGATTATTCAGACTGTAATAAAAAATATATATACATACATGGAGAGAGAGAGAAACAGAGAAAGATTTTTTGAGCCACACTGGAATTAAATATATAAGAATCAGAGCTTTATTTCCCTGGGTTACAATAAAATAAAGCATAAAGCCTGATTTTTGTTGTTCGCTTGTACTACATTATATGTGTAACAAAAGGAGATAACTGCCAGCACAGCTGTCTGGAATTTTGTAAATGGTTATGTGTCATTTGTGAATATCAAACATGATTCATATGCTGAACTGTATGTTATATTGTACAGACATATGCTGAAGAGATATTTTGTAAAGTACTGAGCAGAAATGTATATACACTATTGTAACTGTTTAGATGTGTATATTTTAACAGGGGAACTGGAACATAGGAGATTATCTTGCAAAACGTCAGACGAATAGTTGCAATTAAGTTACTTTATGGCTGGGCCATAAACAAAAGATGTTATCTTTCAGTTTCAGTACAGTAACAGACACAGTATCTAGAACTAGAAGTTTTTTTGTATTGTCTTTAAATGTGGAGGAATGTAAATTATTTTACAACTTCCACCATTTGCCAAAAGATCTGAGGTCTATGTATTTTCACAGATAGGTGCTAAATGCTACAAGCTGCAGTGGGGATTTTCACCTGGGATAGTTAGATGACAAGAAGTGATGTCATGCTGCAAGCTACCCCAGCAGTAATATTTGAAATATTAATTTAAGAACTCTCTGAGAGAGAGACTGGGCATTTTGTATTTTTGTCTTTGACCTGACAAGCACATCCAGTCACCACATCTGCCTGCTTGCTTTGGAAGTAAGTTAACTAGGGTACAGTAATTTCTCTTAGATACAGGCAAGAATATAGTGAAGTATAGCTTAGATGTTTTCTTTATTTATTTGAAACTGTTCTGCAATATTGTTTTAAATATTTCTTGTGATTTCAAACTCTAATTAACTGTGATTATTTACTTAATATTTTCTTGTTCTTTTATTATTTGCTATTAAATATATTTAAATCTTTCATTGTGGCTGATATTTGTGAGTCATATTTAAGTTCTGAGAGTACTTGCATATTTATTTATTGACACCATGGGCCATATTTATTGACACCATGGGCCATTCCTAATAGCTTCGCTCTTAGTCAAACTGTACTTGGATTAATAGTAACATTACACAGTAAGACTGGACACCCTTTGTTAAAAGCCTTAAAGTAGCTAAGGATGTGGCTGGTGGCAGTAAAAAGTACCTTATAGTCTGGGCAGAAGGGGGCATAGTAAGTAAATCTGCGCCAGCCTTTCCCAGGTGTGTGTGTGTGTATAAATCAAATCTCAAATAGTGTGTGTGTCAGCTACTTGGGCAGGGACACAAAGTACTGGTTGGACAGTGAGGGGTGCTAGAGTTCTTAGCTTGGCTACTCAGCTGGGATCTCAACTCTATAGTTGTGCCAGTGGGGAGTCTTATTAGGGATCTGGAGAAAGAGGAAGAAACCAGCTCCAGACTGACTGTGGTCTCTGTGTGCTCTTAAGGCAAATTGCACTTGATGCAAAGAGCTGCATCTTGAAATACTGTGTGTGTATTTGTCATGCTTTCCAATGTACATCTCCCACTGGTGCTATTGGTAAGAACTGAGGCTCCTTGATTACTGTTGCTAGTGGTGAAGTGTCGCACATATTGGTGGCAGTGGTGGGATATCCACATATTAGGATTCAGTGGTGTGAATAGCCTGTAAACAGTGGTCACTTAGGAAGGTGTTTGTACTCTCAATCAGCCACACAGTGAACATTCAGTGTTTCATATCACAATAGTTTTATTTTTTTGTTAGCTTAGTTAATCAAGGAGAGTAGGCTAGGATGTTTGCAGAGGAGTATGGCAAGCTGTCAAGAAGCCAGTTAGCTGAGATGTCCCAAGTCAAAGGACTGGTGCATGCCAACCTGACTAAAGCAGAGATGATTGCAGCTTTAGTCACAGATGCATCACAGACCAGCAACCAGGAGGACAATCAGACTGGCATTGTGGAGGTACAACCCTCAGAAAATGGACAGTTCAACCTTTCCACAGAGGACTTAAAAATCTGTCTGGAGTTAGAGAGACTTGAGCTGGAGGCCAAATGTTTGGAAATAGAAGCAGCTGACAGACTGAGACTTCTGGAGGCTGAGGAAAATGAGAAATTGTGATGTTTTGAAGCTGTGGAGAATGAGAGGCAGAGGCAACATGAGAAGGAGATGCTGACTCTTTGCCAGGGTTATGGAGGTAATGGGGAAGGGAGTAAATGAACTCCAGAAGCAACAAAGGTCAATAAATTACTTCCACAATTTACAGAGGGTGATCATTTTGACAGTTTTATTCATATGCTTGAAAGGGTATATAAACAGCATAATGTTGACCAAGGGATCTGGGTACAGTTCCTCACCCCATTACTCCATGGTAAGGCTGTAACTGCTATTTCTAAATTGTCTGATACTGATTGCTTAAATTATAATACTGTTAAAAATTGTCTGTTAGAGTGTTTTAAGTTAACACCCGAAGCTTATAAGAAAAAGTTTAGTGAGCATAGACGCAAGGCAGATGAAAGTGTGTGTGAATATATTGCTGAATTATGCACTTATTTTCATAGGTGTGTGAGTGGGTGCCAGGCCACCACTTTTGAAGGGCTGGCAAACCCTTTGGTGAGGGAACAAGCCCTTAGCAATTTGACTGAAGACATGAGAATCTGGTTAGCAGATAGGCAATGCAATACCACAGATGATTTAGTGAAAAAGGGAGAACTATACCTTGTAAGCAGGGCATCACTGTACAGGAAAGGGATGCTCAGTGCTGCTTATGGATCTAAGGGAAACCATGGTGGATAGTCTAAACCACCCAAGCAAAGACAACCAGTAGCAGGGGAAAGCACTAGTTCAGGTACACAGCCAGGACTAAGGGTTAAATGTTTTAAATGCAAACAGTGGGGCCATGTAGCATATAGATGTCCATGGAGGCAAGGTGGGGAACAAAAGGTGGGAGAGCCAGTAAGTGGGAATGACAGAATGCCAGCAGTGAGTTGTCTGGAGACAACCAGGGTACCAAACTACCACAAGAGGATATATCCGATCTTAGTTGATGGGAAAGAGGCCACTGCTGAGAGAGACACCTCCTCTTACCTAACCATTGTGAAGCTTCCAATGGTTACAGAGGAGCACTACTTGCCTGGGCACTCAACTCTAGTCAGTGCTTTAGGGGGGACCCCATTCCAAATACCTTTGGCTAGGGTTTACCTTGACTGGGAGGGTGGAAAAGGAAGCAAGCAAGTAGGTGTGTTTGAAGAGATCCCTGCAGATGTCCTGACAGGGAATGATTTTGATAATGCAGTACCTTGTGTGCATGCAGTTATATGCAGTCAGGCTTGGAGACAGGCATGTGGGTCTGGTACCTGGGGAACCCAGACAGACCCCACACCTGAAGTCAAGAATGGTGATGTGGCCACTTCAGCAAGGGAGCTACCATGTAACAGTGAGACTGAAGGTGAGCCACAGCTGCTGGTGGGTACTTATGTTCCCTTTGACAGAGTGACTGCAAGGGCAGAGGTGAGTAGTAGTACCCAGACTGACAGTGAAGCACCGCTTTCAGAGAATACCAGACTTCCTGTGGAAGGGGAGCTAAGAAGGGTTACAAAGAGAGAGTTGAGATGGGCTCAGCTCTCAGACCCTACATTACAAGGCCTGAGACAGGTAGCTAGTGAAGCACCAGATTCTCAAGGAAAAGGGGAATCTGTATACTGCGACAAAGGGTTACTGTATAGAGCGTGGACCCCTGACGGAGGGTGAGAGAATACAGCAGTTGGTAATGCCCAGAGCCTACCATTTGACACTTCTATCCATCGCCCATGATATTCCCTTTGCAGGTCATATGGGCATAAAGCATACAAAGAGATATATTATGCAGAACTTTTATTGGCCTAGGATTTCCAGAGAAGTAACAGGGTACTACAGGAATTGTGAGCAGTGCCAAAAGGTAGGCAAGGCAGGAGACATGGTGAGAGCTCCTTTGATGCCTTTGCCTGTGATTGAGGAGCCATTTCAGAGGGTAGCTATGGATATTGTGGGAGCACCATGCCATTCAACTGTACAGATTTTTGAAGAATAGCCAGATTTTTACCTCATATTTTTGATGCATTCTTTATAAAATTGTGGTTTTCTGGCAAATCTTTGGCAATTCATTAAAGACTGGAGTCAGAAAATAATGAAAGACATTTGCGTTTTAGACTTCATACCCTTCAGAAAATTCATGCTAATGCAAAACCCGTTATTCTATCAACTTTCTAAGTTTGTAGGAGCAATATTTAAGAATTGTCCCTATTTTTTGGCCTTTGTAACCCCATTATTTATGGCTTTATCCAGATTTCTTGCTCTAAGAGGTTGAGAAGTATGTGCAGGGCCTCTGAGTACCCCACATTCCACAAGGAAAAAAGTATATTCTAGTGGTAGTAGATTATGCTACTAGATACCCTGAATCAGTGGTCCTATCCTCCATTAAGGTAGAAAAGGTGGCAAATCCTTTGTTAGATATTTTCAGCATGGTAGGTTTCCCAAAAGAAATACTGACTGACAGAGGTGCCAGTTTCATGTTAGACCTGCTGAATTGTCTGTGGAAGCATTGTGGGGAGAACCACCTAAAGACCACCTCTACCATCCCCAGACTAATGGTATGGTTGAGAGGTTAAACTCTACACTAAAGACCATGCTATGGCCATTTGCAGACCAGTTTAAGAGGGAGTGGGACAAATATTTGCCTCATCTGTTGTTTGCTTACAGGGAGGTGCCTCAGGAATTTACAGGTTTTTCACCCTTTGAGTTGCTGTATGGGCATATGCTGAGGGGACCTCTAGATTTGATTCATGATGAGTGGGAGGGTGAGTGTGAATCCCACAAGGAGTCTGTTGTGGCATATGTCCTAAATCTCAGGACAAGGCTCAGGGAACTCATGGGCTTGGCCCAGGAGAACCTGGCAGAAGCCCAGCAGCAGAAAAATGTCTGGTATGACAGGAATGTTTGAGCTAGAGAGTATGCTGTAGGGCAGCAGGCTATGGTTCTCATTCCTGTCAGACACAATAAGCTGCAGTCAGCTTGGGAGGGATCCTTCAAAGTGGTAAGGAAGGTCAGTGATCTTAACTACATGATAGAACTGCTAGGCAGGAGGCAGGGGCACAAACTGTACCATGTTAACATGATGAAACCTTACCATGATAGGGTGGCCTTGGTGTTAAGTACTGGCAATAGCAGGCAGGAGAAGTCTGAGGGGGAACTTTGGCTACAGGGAGCCAACCAAATCCCAAATTACTATGGTGAAGCCCAGGGTTGCAGGCATATGGTAGGACAGTACAACACTGTACTGAGGTCAGCAATGCATAGGCAGCTGGAATCTCAAGACAGGGAATGGGGTAAGGTATTCCCAGATAGGCTCGACCCTCTCAAGCAAGGTTTATCAAGGGTCACTTGAAAAACCAGCTTGAGTCTTCAAGGGGGGAAGAAGTGTAACAAAAGGAGATATTGCCAGCACAGCTGTCTGGAATTTTGTAAATAATTATATGTCATTTGTGAATGTCAACATGCTTCATGTAAGATGCTTGTATTACAGATGTATTAGAACCGTATGTCATATTGCACAGACATGTGTGCTGAAGAAATATTTTGTAAAGTACTTAGCAGAAATGTATAGTCTGCGGTAGTGGTGCTGCAGTAGGGTTGTCGCCTCACAGTACGACATTGTCCGGTTCGAGTCTCAGCTAGAGCGTCTTCTGTGTGGAGACATGCATGAATGGGCGTACCTTTGTTGAAGGTTGTGCGTCAGGGCTGGCAAACTCGGCACGTAAAAAATCTACTGCCAATCATTAGTGGACCGGACTTCCGCTGTGGTGACCCCTAACCGGGAAAAAGCCAAAAGACACAAACTGAGCAGAAATGTATATACACGATTGTAACTGTTTAGATGTGTGTATTTTAACAAGGTAACTGGAACACATGAGATTATATTGCAAAACTTCAGAAGAATAGTTGAAATTAAGTTACTTTATGGCTGGGCCATAAACAAAAGATGCTAACTCTCAGTTTCAGTGCAGTAACAGACACAATGTTTAGAACTAGAAGTTTTTTGTTTGTCTTTAAATGTGGAGGAATGTAAATTATTTTACACCTTCCACCATTTGCTAAAAGATCTGAGGTCTATATATTTTCACAGGTAGATGCTAAATGCTACCAGCTGCAGTGGGGGTTCTCACCTGGGATAGTCAGATAACAAGAAGTTATGCCATGCTGCAAGCTACCCCAGCGGTAATATTTGAAACATTCATTTAAGAACTCTGAGAGACTGACATTTTGTATTTTGTCTTTGATCTCACAAGAACATCCACTCACCACATCTGCTTGCTTACTCTGTAAGTAAGTTAACTAGGATACAGTAATTTCTCTTAGATACAGTCAGGAATATAGTGAAGTACAGCTTAGATGTTTTCTTCATTTATTTGAGACTGTCTTGCAATGTTATTTTAAATATTTCCTGTGATTTCGAACTCTGACGTAACTGTGATTATTTACTGAGTATTTTCTTGTTCTTTTTATAATTTATTAAATATATTTAAATCTTTCATTTTAGCTGATATTTGTGAAAAATATTTAAGTTCTGTGAGAGTACTTGCATATTTATTTGGTGACACTGTAGGTCACTCCTAATAGCCTTGCTCTTGGTCAAACTACCATTTGTATTGATAGTAACATTACATTGTAAGATTGGACACCCTTTGTTAAGGGCCTTAAAGTAGCTGATAAGGACATGGGTGGTGGCAGTAAAAACTACCTTATAGTCTGGGCAGAATGGGGTATAGCTAGTAAACCTGTGCCAGCCTTTCCCAGGTATGTGTGTATAAATCAAATCTCAGTGTGTGTGTGTCAGTCACTTGGGAAGGGACACAAAGTACTATTTGGACAGTGATGGTGCTGGAGGTCTTAGCTTTGCCACTCAGCTGGGATCTCAACTCTATAGCTGTGCCAGTGGGGAATCTTATTGGAGATATGGAGAAAGAGGGGAAAAACAGCCTTGGACTGATTGCGGTTTTTGTGTGCTCTTAAGGGAAATTGCACTTGATGCAGAGAGCTGTATCTGGGACTACTGTGTGTGTACTTGTCATCCGTCTCAATGTACATCCCCCAGTGGTGCTAATGGTGAGGACTGATTGCCAGTAGTGGGGCATCACAATATGCACAGTACCTTTCTAGATATGTCTAAAGATGTGTTTCCACTTTTCAAGGACTGTTGCCAGAAAGCCTTTTTTGATCTTGGTCTGTGGCACACACACAGTTTTGAACAAGGTTTCCCCTGCCTACTTTTATCAAACTCCAGGGATCTTCACCAGAGACAATCCCGAGTCCTGACTGCACGCTCCACCTCCGGGTCCATGAATTGCCCATTAGAGGCCTTGCTTAACCATGATATTGATCCTGTCCATGAGGCGTTACCTTCCTAAAGATGTAAGTTTAGTCCACTCATTTTATACACAAGATCCTTCCAACAGCCAGCTTCATTAAACAGTTATATAAAGTAAACCTAGATTCTCGCTAAATGCACATAGTGACCAATCTGAACAAAAAACGTACGAAGTAAATGAACAAGATATATGTTATATATGAAAATGTTTATACATTTTCTTGTTTTTATCAGTCTAGCATGTTACATTAATCCCTTCCCATTAAAAAAAAAAAAAAAACAGTCTTGAATTCCACTAGTTTGGTTGTAGGACCTGGGCAGTGTATCCAATCATATGTAGAGGCGTGAGTCTGTCTGCACATGTGTGAAATTATGTTAAAATTTTAGTGCTGGTCCCTTTAACCTTTATTTGAATCTTAAAGTATCATCTGGTCTGCCTTCCTCACAGTATTTATTTTATTTCTATTTGTTTTCCCAGGTGGCGCACTGATCTCCATAGACCTTTTTCAAACTCAGACCAGGACAGGTGTCTGGTTAAGTGACTTGCTCAGAATCACAGAGTTAACCAATGGAGGCTGAGGGAATCAAACCTTGCACTTCTGGACCATTAGAAACAGCTTGTTAACAGCTCCTTAATCATCTAAAACTGCCATGGACTGTTGCATAGTCTGAAAGTCAAAACTGGTGAAGCTAGCAACAATCTCATGTTTCATTTGCATGATTATTATAATTATTATTATTATTTATGTTTCATTGTATTATTTGTAGTAATAAATCTTAAATGTTATAGGCCCAGTCATAGCCATGTGCACTCTTCTCAAAAATGATTATAAGCAAATATACGTACATATATTTCAGACATAGGCAATAATGCCCTTCTAGCCTGCCAGTATCCCCAAACAGTCAATCTTGTAATAAATGCCCAAATTATTCTTAAAAATATCTAAACTAATGCTTTCATTAATATTTGTACTGTCTAGCATGTGTCATCTACTGCGTCTGAGAACCAATGAGTACATCTCTCATTCCTATATAATCTCCTACACACGTTGTCTGATGATTTTCTTCTACTCTTTGATAACCCAAAACATTCACAGAGGTAGTTGTTTCTGAATACACTATATACCTGAATAAGGTCTTCTCTTAAATATTTATCTGAGAAAGTGTACAAGTTCAGATATTTGAATCTTTTATAATAACTTAAACTTTCACATTCATGGTTGCCCTTGGTATATGTCTGCTAAACTCTTTGCAGATTACCCATAATCTTACAAGGTTTCCATATTATTATTATTATTATTATTATTATTATTATTATTATTGTTACATACTCTACTTAGGTCTGTTGTAACTTACAATGACTTCATCATTTCTGATTTCCTAGACTTCAGAACTCTTTTTGATACAGCCTGTAGAAGTTTTATCATTCGCTCATTATCCATTTGGTGATATGATTAGGAAAGCTCAAAGCTCCACCTTCCCATACACCCAGGTCCTTAAATATTTCAATCACTGTGTGCTGTGTTAAGCATTCATCCTTCAATCTATGTCTCCAAAATCTGAAAGGCTTAGTTTTTAATATATTTATGAGCCTATAATTTTTCTGTGCAGTCAACTTCTATTGCAGACATGGCCTATCAGTAACAGATATAATCAGTTTACCTAGTTTCAAGTCATCCACATACAAACTATAGAACATCAGTGATGAAAAAAATAGATCTGAAAGATACCCTGTAAACAAGTGCAGGTCTTGTACAGAGCCCTGTAGGACACCCTGACTGTAACCTAAAATGTCATGTGTCCAATTGCTGCATGATGCTTGCCATGTCCTATTTGTAGCCATGTAGCTATCCATCTTATCAAGACTACATTAATGTCTAGTTATTCTAATTTATTGATCAGTCGTTTGTGTGTGCCCCTATTAAAGGCTGAAGCTATATCTATATACATTGCATCACAGCACAATTTTTCATTATATCTGGTATTATATTGTTAAATATCATAATGATACAGGCAGTTATAGATCTATTTTCAACATATGCATGCTGATAAATGACTTCAAGTTACAACCTTTCCAATTCTGTCATTAATTTACCCAAAATAAGTTTTTCTGTTATTTTTCCACAACAAGAAAGTACTTCTCAACCTCTTAGTGCAAGAAATCTAAACAAAGCCTAAAATAATGGTGGGACAGTCAAGGAACCAAAAATAGGGTCAGATTTTAAATATTGCTCTTCTAAAGTTAGAAAGTTGCTAGAATAACAGGATTTGTGTTAGCATGCATTTTCTGAAAGATATTCAGTCTGAAACTCAAATCTATGTTATTATTTATTATCTTAAATCGTCAATGATTTTCCAGAAAAATCACACATTTTATGAGGAAAAAACACAAATATGAGGCAAAAATGTAGACTTTCTGCAAATACCTGGACAGTTGAGACAAGTAAACGCATGGATCTATATGACCCTGGGTTTGTTCTATTCCCCTTTCCCTTAAAGAAGTGTTTAACAAGTATATATCTCCAATCTTGTACAATTTCCCTATACTTAAACGACCTAGTGAATAACAGATACAACAGATATATGTTCACAATGAAGTGTTTTCAGAAGTAACCATTTGAAATGTTGGGACCCACTAGAGAGATTTCTAAAACATGGAGACTGAATGACCAAAGAAAAATGGACTTACTTATACCAAATACAAGATGGCCATTTCCAGGAATATTCCCTTTTCTCCAAGGTATGCTATCTCAGAGTTGGTATATATAAATTCAGTAGGTATGGGGGCTTGCCAAACACATCTGAGGAAGCAGAAAGGATCGTCTTCTGCTGCAAAAAATAAGTTTATAGGAGAAAAACAATGTTAGAGAGTTGTTCTCCTGGAGTTTCAACCTTTTTTTAGCTTGCCGGCACTCATCCGTTTGGTTTGTTTGGGTCCAGTTTACACATTTTTTTTCAATATAATTAAACACCACAGCCAAAAATATCCTTCACCATCTGATGACAAAACCCCCCAGAAAACCTTCATTTTAGGTGACCTAAACATAGACTGGCAATCCATATAGAGCAGCAATCCCAAGGACTGTATTCGCTTGTTTGGCTTCACCCAGCTAATAAGCTCCACCACTAGAATCAACAAAAGCCCTAACAGGCAGTCCACACTGGACTGGATATTAACAAATAAACCCCATAATATAAAATCTTCTGGTTGCTACCAGATGCTATAAGTGACCACCTCCCATCCTGTGTAATCAGACATCAACATAGTTCACCCAAACAAATAATCTATAAACAAGTAGCAATTTCATCAAATTTGACAAATACACATTTATTACAGTACTGTCCCACTACAACTGGAATGTATTATGATTAATGCCCCTAGATGAAGCAGTTACCCACTTCAATTACAGCTTCCTAAAAATACTTAATGATTTAGCACCAGTTAGAACAAGAAGGGTGAATCTAACACAGAACCATGGCTGACAAGAGACCAAACAGCTCATTCTGCAAAGAGCTAAAGCATGGAAAGAACAGTGTAAGAATAAAACATAACATGCCTATCAAAGTTTTAGATATCTCAGAAATTGTCCCAAGATTCTGGTTAAATCTGGCAGGAAATTATACTACAGTGATCGCCATAAAAAAGCACCAAAACAACCCCAAGTTATTTTGGTTTTCTCTAAATAAACTATTTCACACTGGGCATAACACTATACCCTGTCCTAATTCAAACAAAATAGAGTCTATTGCCACTCAGTTCAACACTCATTTTATCCAGTCAGTTCCATCACTAATCAATGACCACATCACTTCACCTCTCCAACTTCCATCTGTTCTCAAAAGCAAGACACCATCTTTTAGTTTCCAGCCTGTCTAAACATCAACCATTAAAAAACTTACCATCTAAATTAAGAGCAACAGCCTCAGCTGTGGTAACCTTTTCACTGAATTCCTCAAAACAGGTGCAGAAGCATTAGCCTTCCCTGTCTCCATTTTAATCCACCAGTCAATAACTGAAACCTATGTCCCATCCATCTGGAAACATCCATTATTTTAACCCTTCACAAAGGAGGTAGTTCAATAGAGTTAAACTATAGACCTATTGCTATCCTATCACTTTTCTCTAAAATCCTTCACTGTCAGCTTATGAAACATAACCAAACGCAACTTCCTCTCCAACACTCAGCATGGTTTCAGGCCCAACTACAATACTACTACTGCCTTTCTCAATTTCACCAACATAGTAAACCAATACAGAAATGAGGGCAACTTTGTTTCTTCACCTTTCCTTGACCTTTCCAAAGGACATGACACAGTATCCCAACAAAAGCTCCTCTCTGAGCTTGCAACTCTAGGTCTCACTTACCCCGCCCTCTCCTTGTTTCACAGTTATGTATGCAGTCATCAGCAGGCAACTGAATAGCAACAAAATCTTTCAGCATTTCAAACAATCTCTGTTGGTGTACCTTAAGGATCAGTACTTAGCCCCCTTCTATTTAATATTTTCATAAATAAACTTCATAGCACTGCAACACCATTTTGTAAAGTTTGCCTGCAGCACGTCAACTCTGGGTGCTTCCATCCCTCTCTAATTTTCTTCAAAGAAACCTCCCCCAAAAAGATATCTATACTGGGACTCCTGAAGTGCTTTTACAAGATAACCTCCCACAAGACCCTTTTGTAAAGTTTGCCTGCAGAGCGTCAACTCTGGGTGCTTCCATCCCTCTCTAATTTTCTTCAAAGAAACCTCCCCCAAAAGGATATCCATACTGGAACTCCTGAAGTGCTTTTGCAAGATAACCTCCCACAAGACCATATTGTAAAATGTATGTACTTGAAATCATCTGCTATTTTGTGCTTACAATACAGTAGCGCATGTGCTTTCTCCATGCCTGCTAAGCAGCCTAAGGTGATCCTTTATTTTCCCCTCAAACTCCCCTATATTTTACACCCATCATTTAAGTTCTCAAGCTGCTATTCACAACTTTTGCCACTAGGTGGCACTGTCTACCCACTTATAGTCTTTAAATAAACACTACGGTAAACCTGTACTTCCCCTGAACAGACCCCTTCCCTTCTTATAAGTCTTACTTTGCTGGCTTGTTTTGGCAAGTGTATTTTACTTTTCTTTCTGTTTCCTCTATCCACAGCATAGACTCACCTCTGTTGTTTTGCCCCTTTAGTCCCTCCAAGTTTCCTTGTTCCTGCCACTACCCACTGATTGGTTCTTGACAGCCACCCTCTCTCTGGCTCTACCCGCTCCATTTGCCCTCCGGGCTCACTCCACTCCTTTACCCTCCCCCAATTCCCACCCACCCCCACTACTCCAACCTTAATTCTAACCACTATTTCCCTCCCCTTCCTCTTCCCAGCCAATCCAGTCACTTCCTCACATTATCCCCTCCCCCACTCATCACCACTAATCAACTACTTCCACCCCATCCCACACCATAAAGTTCTGTAATCACATCTAAACCCCTCCCCTCTTTCAAACTCAAATACAATCCCTAACATCCTACAATCCTTTTATACCTAACTTACACCAAATGACCATGCGTTCTTTACTTCCACAAACCCTTCTCATCCCATCTATCAGCATATTTCTTCTAATTCCTCTATTCCATGCCACTTCCTACTCCACTTGCCAACTCCCCCCTCCTTCCTGCCGCACACCCCCATTCTCAACCCCCATCATCACCCTACCAAATCTCACTTCCACACTATATCCTCCTCTTTAGTTCAACCCAACCCACTCCACTACATCAGACAAAAATTATACCCTCCTCAATAAAACATCATATACCTAAACTATCATTACATTTTCCACAAAACTCAAAGAGCAAACCCAATCTCTTGCTTCCATCCTTCTTTAACTGCCTATGCTTAGCAGGAGATATACACCCCAACCCCAGACCTAATACTATCACTAATCCTAATCCCCCAGACACAAGCAATATAACCAACCATAAATATATCAAGTTACTCACCATTAATGCCCAGAGTCTAAAAAACAAAACAGGCCACTTTCATGCCTGGCTATATCATAACCTACCAGATATAGTAGCTATCTCTGAGATGTGGCTAAAACCCTACATCTCTGACTCTGAAATCCTAGCCCCTGGGTTTCAAGCCCTCAGATATGACTGCCTAAATAGAAAAGGTGGAGGAGTAGCCTTAATTTACTCTAGCCTACTCTCCATTAATCCCTACCAAAACCCCATTCCTCAGTTCAACAATGCAGAACTTGTCATATGTCTACTAAAATGAATAACTATAAAAGCATTTGTATCATGGCCCTCTATATCCCCCCAGAAAACAATGCCACAACACTTGAAGAAATTCTTCTATGGGCCTCAACTAATATTAAGCTTGAGACTTACATACTAGGGGATGTGAACATAGACTGGAACAAAATTAATAACTGTAATCTCTCCATATCTATCAAGCTATTCAAATTCACTCAACCAAACAACTCCATTACTAGACCCAATAAAAGCAACTCCCCAGGCTCCACTCTTGACTGGATCCTAGTCACCCACTCAAATAAAATCTCAAACACAGGCATCTTACCAGACTCCATTAGTGACCACCTGCCAGCTTTCATCCATCGAGCAACCCCCTCCATTCCTCACCTACACCAATATATCCACACACGAAACCTTACAAACTTCAACCCCACAACTTTTTCTAATTCTCTCAATCAAACAAACAAACTGGAACAATCTAAAAACTCTTCTTCCTCTAGACAATGCCATAGAATTCTTCAACTTAACCTTCTTAAATACCCTGAACTCCCAAGCCCCACCAAGAACAAAAAGGATAAAAACCAACTCCACCCCATGGCTAACTAAAGATACTAAAAGACTTATGCAACAAAGAGACAAGACCTGGAAACACCGCAATAAGAAATCTAACACCCTTCTTAAATATAAACAACTCTGCAACCTAGCTAAAAAAACAAATTATGAAAGACAAAAAAAAAATCATATTATATTAAACTCCAGTCTAACCACTCCAAAAATCCCAGACAATTCTGGAACTCCATCAATTCTCTTCTCCAGCCAGGTACCCAAAACAATCCTTGCCCTGACACCAGTAAATCTGACCCAGAAATAGCCGCTATATTCAACTCCTTCTTTACCAACTCTATAGCAGAACTCACCAAGACCTTCCCAAACTACAACCCCTCCCCTCAACTCAACCCCTCTTCCCCAGCCTCTACCCAACTTTCCATCCCTAACCCTCCTCCCATATTTCATCTCAAAATCATCTCTACCTCAAACATAAAAAAGTCTCTTTAAACTAAAGCCATGGTCCAATTCCCCCACTATCCCCCTTATCATCATCATCATCATCTTCTTTCAGCTGTTCCTGTTAGGGGTCACCACAGTGGATCATCTGTTTCCATTTCTTCCTCTGCATCTTGTTCTGTCACACCAATCTCCTGCATGTCCTCTCTCACCACATCCATAAACCTTATCTTAGGCCTTCCTCTTTTCCTGTTACCTGGTGGCTTCATCCTTAGCATCTTTTTCCCAATATACTCAGCATCCCTCCTCAGCACGTCCAAACCAATGTAATCATGCCTCTCTGGCTTTGTCTCCAAACCTTCCAACCTGGGCTGACCCTCTAATATACTTATTCCTAATCCTGTCTACCCTCATCACACCCAGTGCAAATATTAACATATTTAACTCTGCCACATCCAGCTTTAACTCCTGCCATTTTGTCAATGCTACTGTCTCCAACCCATATAACATAGCTGGTCTCACTACCCTCTTGTAGACCTTCCCTTTCACTCTTACTGGTAATTGTCTGTCACAAATCACTCGCGTGGTGGATGTGCTCCAGGAGTCTCGTCGGGGATCTCACATGGTGGTGTCTCTATGGATTTAATGGCCCAAGGGATTTGGAGTTAATGGTGTCGCTATGGATTGGATCTCGTGGCCCGGATTTGGAGTCGCTATGGATGGGGATCTACTGAAGGGCTTGTGTGTTGCTCCAGGTAAGAGGGACAGCTATGGATGTAATGAAGTGTGTGTGTGTGGGTGGGGGGGGGGGGGTTTTGTGTGGATGTCTTTGAATGTGTGCATGTGTTTTAGAGAGTAAATAATAATAATATGCGTGGACTACCAGATATGTTTACCACAGGAAAGTGCTAATTAGCATTCATGATACTTACTGGAAAGTAAAAAATATGCAGATTAGTAAATTATGAGCTATTTCCTCATTGCAGCTAATGTCACTGCGATCCATTTTCGCAGCTCATGGAAACAGCCACTTTTGACTACAGATCTTACTGCCCATGTTGGGATTCTTTCTGTATCCCAGAACTTATATTTTAGTGTTATCATTTGAAATGCATTATTCAAAGTGTCAGTTCTTATTTCTTATTTATTTTGTTAGTTATCTTTGTTTACCAGGAAAGTCTGACTAGGATAAAAACATTTTTAGTGGAGGCCTGGGTTGAAAATGTCACATTTAATACCAGTTTTGACATATACATAAAATACAATTAAATGATATTAGAAGAAACAGAAAATATAGGTAAGCGTATACAAGAGAGAAAGTGCTTTACAATAGCTTAAACATCATTTAGAAACAGAATGTGAACATAGCTTGCACATGTATATACTTTGTTGAACATTCATTACAAATAGACATGAGCTTGTGTATTGCAAAGAGAGATACAATATTGCAAAAGATATTTTAATATCACCAGCATTTTCTAGTAATTAAAACAATGAAAAAATAGACAGCTTAGTTATGAAGATTTTAGAAAGTATGGATAGTGGTTGTTAATGTAATATAGTATGGTATGTTAGCAGTACAGAAACTATGACAGGATCATTACATTTAAGATGGAGAAGTAAAGTAATTATGAACAGGACAATGGTTGGGGCTATTTGTACTGTTATAAGGAGTATTAGTTTTGGATAGATGACAAGAGAGAGAGAGATGAAACTGTATTAGAGGGAGTACAGAGAGATAGTGGGTGATCAAATTAGAGGAAAGAAGAGATTGAGTCCTGTCATTTAAAGCCTGTGATTGATATAATTTATGTAAACAAAGTCAACCCTTGTAGACAGATAGAGAAAAAAGGGGAAGTAGAAAAGACAAATATTTGGAGAAAAGGTAGCAGATGGGGCCAAAAAAAAAAATTCTATCTGGCAGCCGAGCAGGAGCAGAGCCAACTTTTGCTTAGATATTGTTTTAGTAGTAACGTGAAAGTATGCCTCTTGTCTGTATTAATTCCCATTCCTGTTTATATACTTAAGTCTTATATCTTGCCATACTCAAACTATCCATTTCCAACAATAACTGAAAGGCTATTTTTGTTCTATATTATCGAAGAAGAGATATGTTATTAGTTCCTTAAATTCTTTAATGCTTTGTAGGATACAACTGCCTTTAATATTTTGTTTAATCCATATGCAAGTGAAGCAACAGCATCTTTACCTTACTGAGCAAAAGCTTTAAAACCTATAAAATACTAGAGTAAGTGATATCCCTTCCAATATGTTTGCAGATGCACAGAAGCTGGCAATAAGCATCCTTCCTTTTCATAAGACATCATCTTTCAACTGTTGTTTCATGTGGCAATATAAAACCTGAAACATTTTCAGTTGCCATTCATCACAGTACTCCTTTTTATGTTATTTCCCTTTATATATGATTCAGTAATACAATGTTTCTTGGGTTATTTTCCGTTCATTTCCTTGTCTTTGTTTAGCTGTATTTGCACTCTGATTTTACTCCACTGGAACTCATCTAACTCTTTATCTTCAAGAAGTAAAGTAGCACAACTGATTTTGTCTTAAGAAAATGATAGAAATCTCATGCAACGTCCCTAACCCCCACCTTACGCTTCATCATAACTGTCTTAAAAAACAAACTTCTTTTATAATTCTTTCATTTCCATCTCTACCATCTGTTTTGAGCCTCTTGGTCTCCACATTGTTCCCCGCTTTACTTGGTAGAGTCCAAGGCGTTGACGTGACTCTCCTTTGCAAATGGCTACTCCTTCTTTTACTATTCATTTCTTTTCCATTTTTTTTTCATGCGCATTGATTGGTTTCAACTTTCCTTCTTCTCACATAAGTCCTTTCTTGGTCTGTGATTTGTTCTAACACTATGGGAGAGTATCAACTTATAAGTATCGCTTGTTCCCTACCCCAACTTCTCCTCAAATAAAAGGCAAGGACGCCCCAACCCTTTGGTCATGAAATGAAGTCACTAGTTATCAGCATCAACATCACCGATCTACATCATAATGTCTGAAGTTATATTATTTCTGTCTTCTCATACCTTATTTGCCCTTTACTTGGAACTCATTTAAATAAAGTTTTCTCAGGAAATCTCAGCATTTCATCACACACCTATACTCGTTTTATCCTTATCAGTCCTTTCCTTTCCTGTTCTTTTTTCCAACCATATCCATCCATTCAACCAATAATATTCCTGCATAATACTCTAATGTCATGCTTCCTTCTTTTCAACTGTTTCCTCTACTTTTAGTTTTCATGTTAAGATTTTCCATTCATATTGTTTACTTCATGTTTTTCCACAATTTTTTTCCTGCCTTATATACTTTCCAGTGTTGTTGGTATGTCCTATACATTATTTGACTCGCAATTATTTTCTAAAGAGACATTAAGTAAAACAAGATAAATATTTAAAAATGCCATCAGATTCAAATGCATTAACCTTATTTTCTCCATGTTGTTATATTTCATCCTTATTTTTAAGGGGTTCAGTCTCAACACCCACAAAAACTGACCAGTATGTCCTTTCTTTTATCTGTTAGCAATCTAAAAAAAAACACTTTCCTAATACCCAACAGTACCCATTAATGCATGAATTATTAATTAAGCTTTCTGAAAGATTTTCGCAAAGTTATAATACTGTTTATATCTGTATATGCTTTTCATGTACTTTCATTGAAAACAATCTTTTTCCACATGATAAAGCTAATACTAAAATTAATGATTCTATAAAGTGCAATTCCAATTCCCATTTTTGAGTTAATCAGCCAAACCCTTACTTTTATCTCTGTTCAGTTTTAGATTTAACTTCTTTAAGCATCCTTCCATTTATTTAATGACATCCATTATCCACATACCATTTTTTGCTATTAAAACTAAATTATCTGCATATGCTACTGCTATTGTCAGACATCCAGCTTCAACCATTTCCTGTCTTCATTATCTGTCTTCTTACCGCAAGACTCTCTGACAACATATATTACCAGATTCAGTACATATCCATTCATGAGGTAACTCAACCATTTACACATGTAATTGGCAAACAGTTTCTTTATACTGTTCTTATCAATCCCAGTTCTCATCCAATAGCTTTCTAAAATATCCCACTCTTGTCTATTCCTCACATTATGATATAGCATTCCTGTATCACAGATAGGCCAGTCTACCTATTGTGCTTTCCTTATTATAATGTTTACCACTTCTCTCATGAGAATTAATATCTTTTTCTCTCTTTTCCTCTTATTCCATATATAGCGGACCATACCAAATCCAGCATCACATTTCATAGCCTTATTTGTATATTGTTAATTTCCTTTTTCTCTCCTCTCCTGAAATAACTACACCATTTAATAATGCCTTATGACTTGTTTATTAACCGCTTACTGACAGGCTACAGACTTTATTCAAACGCATGTATTCGTCATATGTTGACAAGTCAAATCAAATTCAACTTTCAGTAATCTTCTTTATTAATGTTTTTCAGCATTCAACATCCTTGCTTGTTGTTATTTTATTTTGCATGCCAACTTTTCCCCTAAATAAAATGCTTTGCCTTTTGGCTAAAGATTGCTAATACTAACCTTGCTATGTCATGGATGGACTTCCATGTTATACCGATTTTTTCCAAGCCAATCATCCACATGCTGTATAATTTGTATAATTTTGAGTTGACACTTACTTGTAGGCCACCAGTTCTGCCAGACATGCATTATATTTGCTAAGATAGATGATAAAATTTTTGTGTCAGTGTTAATTAAGGCAATTGGATGGTAGTCATTTGTGCTAACGTTATTGTCATTTGATTTTGGTATAAAAATGGTCTTGGAATTGTTGAGATATAAATCCGATATACCAAACTGAATAATGTAATTATAAACTTTAAGAAGAATGGACAGGGGCGGCTCATGCTATCGGACTGCAGGACTGCAGCCCTCCTACCTAGAAATAAAATAAATAAATAACGTGAAACATAAACTTTAAAAAAAAAAATTCTTTTTAACAAGTACCGGAACTGCTGCGCATGCGCAGACACACTCAGACTGCCTTGCAGATGCCCAGGAATCTGTGTGGTAGACGCCTGCACAGAACAGAGGAGCTCCGGACTGCTTGATCTGCAGACAGGACCAATCAGGAGAGAGGTGAGCAGGGATTCAAGCACAGGACCAATCAGGAGTGAGGTAAGTTGAGTTCTAAGCTCTTGCAGGGAAGCATTAAGCCGAATGTGGGTTTGCTGCTTCGAGACAATGGAGTTGGACCTGGTTTACTGCTTCCAGACCCATTTACAGGTAATGGACTGTCTGTGTGTGTGTGTGTGTGTGTGTAATGCCCTTGTTAACACATAGTGGTGGGTAGAAATACTCAGGCTTGAACCCTGTACCTTGGATGCAGGTGGCAAGGACCCGAATTCCCTACCCACCACTATTTGCAAAACATTACAGATTTTTGCCTCATATTTGTTCTGTTCCTCATAAAATCTGTGGTTTCTGTATCTTTATATTTCCTTGCAAAGGTTTGTGGTGCAGTGGTGCACTGGTAGCATTGTTGCCTGACAGCTATAGGTTCTCTGGTTTGATTCTTGGCTGGGGTGCCTTCTGTGTGGAGTCTGCATGTCCTCCCATCCCTTACAAAGATGTGTCTGGAGTGTTTCTTCCTGCTCTGCTGAAAATTGGCTTTGTTTTGTTCCAAGTCAGACTAGTGTCCTGGTTAACAAATGTTTAAAAATAACAGGCATTTAAATTTCATACTTCATATTCTTCAGAAAGTACTTGGTAAAACAAAACCTTTTATTCTAGCAACTGTCTAAATTTATAACATGGATATTTGAAATTTGCCCATATTTTTGGGACTGTAACACCCCATTATTGGCCTCGGCCGGGTATTTTGTGTTAAGGTTGAGAGCTATGGTGAGAACTGAATTCACTAAGTCTGCGTGCATTGTTAATAGCACAACAGGTAATGTACTTGCTTTTGATGCAGAAGGCCGTGGGTTCTACTCCCACAGTAGATATATGCATTGCTGATACTGTACTGTGTTGTAAAGGGGGTGGATGCTGCAGTCCTTTTTGGCAAAGATACCTAGTAACTATGAACCTGTTATCAGTTTGCTATCCATTCCCTATTGCAGTATTACTAGCTTATCATTTTTTAATGCATGCAACATAGGCAATTTATTCTTCAAGGGCAACAGGCACTTTAATTGTAGATGAAACAATGACATATAAAGTTGTTTGCTAGCAGCAACCTTTTTATTAGTTACAGATTTCTTTAATGTAGATTTTACTACTTTAGAGATTGTGCATATTTACGGATACTGGTGGACTATAGAAGGTTGAAGTAGACGTTTTATGATGGAAATGTTCTGAATTGGGCAGTTTTGTCATTGGTGCATTCATTTTGTTTCATTGTTTACTGGAAAAATGTTCAAAACAATAAATTTAAAATGCCCTCTAACAACTGTACTGTATTGTACAAGGAATATAATGTAATACAGTCAGGAAGGTGTATCACAGAGCATGTGTATGTTTCATGTTCAAGGGGCCTATGATTTTGAAAACAGCCCAGAGTTAATCTTTATCTGCCACTGGCAAAATGTATTTTCTTTGAATGTGGGTTTCAGTGCTGTTTCAATGCATGCGAGTTTCAAGGGCAGAGAAGTTTTAATGCTAAGTCTATTTTCATTGTGAGACTGCATTGCTTTGTTTAACAGATATCTATTAGGGTTTGTGCTGTAAAATGCAAAATAAAACTTTCAAATGAAATCTAAATCATCGCAGAAGTAATGCAGTATGCACATTACAGTGTTTATGGTAAATGGGGCAAAATAACCAAGGAATGGGAAGTTGGAATGGCTGCAGGGCGAAGGCTCCATTCAACCATGATTTTGTGAGGGGGGAAGGGTAGCAAACTCAGACAGCCCCGGTTGAACTATACCTCTCAGTGGTCCATATTTTTGCAGAATGAATAGATATTTGCTTCTTATTTTTGGTTTGTTCCTCATAAAATTTGTGTTTTTTTTAGCAAATCATTTAGGAATGAAGTCACTAAATGTCAGACATTGAGTTTCAGACGTCATAACCTTCAGAAAAATGCATGCTAATGCAAGACCTGTTATTCTATCAACTGCCTTAAGTTTATACAAGAGCAATTTTTAGTAGTGTTTGTATGTTTCCCCAATATATTTGGCCTTGTCCAGATTCCCTGCATTAAGAGGTTGAGAGGTACATGCAAATCGTTTTGTAGAATTAGGAATATCCAAACCTCTCAATTGTCCCCAATTTTGGCTCAAAATGTTGCGCTCCCCTAATAATCCCTCCTCAAAATGGCAGTTTTGGAAGAAAATGTGGAGGGTTTACAATTATATATAACTGTAATGATCAGAGTTATATATTACTTTTATTTCAAAATGCATGTAGATGCTCTTATTTTATTAGTTGCTCAAGTTAACAGTGTTAATATTAAAAAGGTGTCCCTTTTTTGACAGGTTCCCAGCTGTACTGTGTGGCAACTTTATATTTTTGAATCACATTTTTGGTCTGTTTTTCATAAAATTGTGGTTTTCTGGCAAATTAGTGGCAAGTCATTAAAGATTGAAGTTAGAAAATAATGACACATTTGAGTTTCAGATTTCATACCCTTCAGAAAATTCGTACTAATGCAAGACCTACTACTGTTCTATTATCTAAGTTAATAAGAGCAATATTTAAAAATTGTCCTTATTTTTGGGCCTGTGTCCCACTTCTAGTTCTATGTATGGCTTTGTCCAGATTTCTTGCTCTGAAGTTGAGAGGTATGAGTGTCAGAGCCATCACTGTCAGCCAGAGACATTTCAAATTGTGACATACTTGTTGCACCCCACTTCCCATTGTAGTGGCTCTGGATGTGTCCAAGAAAGGCAAGGAGCAGTTATGCAGTGTAAGTGTGCAGAGTATTCCCCCATCCAAGGTAGACCACAAGTACGACCATGGCTTTTCATCTGTCCTTGATTTTGCAGAATGTTCTGGTTTTCTGTCAGATTTTTATACTGTTGATTTATGCTTCTTATTATTCAGGAAATGCATGCTGTCACAGTGCCCTGTTGCTCTCTTTAAGTAACAATGATTTAATGAGCATCAGGTAAGCTTGTCGGAGATTGTAAGATGCAAGTAAGCTTTAATAAGTATACTGTTAAAGAATTACCAGCATTGAAAGCCTTTTCGTTGTTGCCATGCAGAGAATATTTACATAACTAGATAATGTATAAGCCTTGGGTATTGAAATGCATATGACAGTATTTGTAATAAAAAGACAGGATTACAATATTTTCAAAAGCTCATTACATTTATTGGAGAATTGCAGTCATCTTTGCAGGCTTACCTGTAAACTAAACAGAATGCCAATCTATCATGTGTGGTCCATAACTTGTGCAGGAATCCTTTAAGCAATTTATCTTGAGCTTGTTTCTTGTTTGCTGTTCATTTTTTTACTTTGATCATGTCTTCCCCATGAAACAAGTAGATAGTTGTTGTCAGGCAGCAGGTCTTTTTTGGATAAGAAACATTTTTAAAAGTGGGGGTATCATAGAGATTGCTACTTTCAGCATGTTACTTGGTACTTTAATAAAGCTGAATATAAATTATAATTAGAACTGCAGTGCAAGGAGAAGTGGTTTGAGTTGAGTGCTGTTTGTTTTTTTATACTTGATTTTGACTGGCATTCCAGTAATGTATTTAAAAAGTAATTTATTTTTTCATGCCTCACAACCTGTTTCCATCTGGATATTAAGTAAGTTGTCATGTAGCCAATGCATTGAAATATTTTTTTTCTTTTACATTTCATTTTGTCTGGATTTTGTAATGACTGCTTGGCACCCAGGGCAGCGTATTTAATTAAAGTTCCAGTTGTTGTAGTTTTGAGCATAGCTCCACCCCTTTCTGGTTGGCCACACCCATTCCCATTGGCCCTATCCATTTAGCTGTCTCCTGCAGCCCTCCTTTAATTTGAAGTCACCAGCCACCACTGCCTCACACTCCTCCTCCTCTTCTTGATCACCAACATCATCCTACAAATCACCATCCTATGCTGCCTAACTACACATTCCCCAGTCACCACTTTACAGCCTCCAGTCTCCTTCAAACAGGCCCTCCTACATAAGATATAATCCACCTGTGTGCATCTTCCTCCACTGTTGTATGTCACCCTATGCACCTCCATCTTGTTAAAATATGTATTCACCACAGCCATGTCCATCCTTTTTGCAAAATCCACTACCATCTGACCTTCTGCATTTCTTTGTTTAACACCATACCTACCCATCACTTCCTCATCCCCTCTGTTCCCTTCATCAACATGCCCATTGAAATCTTCTCCAATCACCACTCTCTCGCTCTTGGGTACAGTCATCACCACTTCATCCAACTCACTCCAAAATTTTTCTTTCTCATCCATCGCACACCCAACTTGTAGAGCATATGCACTAACAACATTCATCATTACACCATCAATTGCCAGCTTCATAAACATCACTCCATCCGACACTCTTTTTCATCTCCAAAACACTCTTAGCATACTGTTCCTTCAGGATAACTCCTATGCCATTTCTCCTCCCATCCACACCATGATAAAACAATTTGAACCCACCTCCGATACACCTAGCCTTACTCCCCTTCCATCTGGTCTCTTGCACACACAATATACCAACCTTCCTTCTCTCCATCATATCAGCTAGCTCTCCCCCTATACCAGTCATACTGCCAACATTCAAAGTTCCGACCCTCACTACCACAGTCCTATCCTTTCTCCTCTCTTCCTGCCTTCGGCCATGCCTTCTGCCTCTTCTCCTCCTTTGGCCAATAGTAGCCCAATTTCCACCAGCACCCTGTTGGCCAATAGTACTGGTGACGGTGGTTGTTAACCTGGGCCTCGACCGATCCGGTATATAAATATTTACTGGTGTCTGCATGAATTATTTGGCTAAGTTTTATGCCGGATGCCCTTCCTGATGCAACCCTCCCCATTTATCCAGGCTTGGGACCGGCACAAAGAAATCCACTGGCTTGTGCATCCCCAGTGGCTGGGTTTGACACTATCCCCCTCACTCTTTCTAAAAATTGCCGTAGATGGACTCGCCATTCCCATTAGCATTCTCATTAATAGGGCCATACAGGAATCTTACATCCCCAAACTGTGGCATGCAGCCTTTATTCTACCCCTCTACAAAGGAGGTAAAAATAATAACATTTCAAACTTCCACCCCATAGCCATTCTCTCCCCAATTTCAAAAATTCTTGAAAAATGCATCCACCTCCAGCTCATGCCTTTCCTTACCAAAAAACAACTTATCACTCCAACACAACATGGTTTCCAACCTGGCCATAGCACAATAACTGCTGTTCTCTCTTTCCTAGACATAGTAAACCATGTCTGTGATTCTGGAGAAATTGTATCTGCAGTGCTTCTGGTCCTCTCCAAGGCTTTTGACACAGTATCCCATACACATCTGAGAGAGATTAAGCTTAGAAAGGTGGCTCAGAATACCCTATCCTGGTTCAAAAGCTACCTGTCTGACAGATCTCAGGCCATGAAATGGCACCTCAACCTTCCTACCTACCCCCACTGGGGTACCCCAGGGATCCAGACTCAGTCCAATGCTGTTTAATATCTTTATCAATGACTTCCATGCAGCCATTCCTAACACTAAGATTGTACAATATGCAGATGATTCAGCTTTAGTCTGCTCCGCCTTTAACCTCCTCGAGCTCCAAACAAAAACTCAAACTGCCTTCTCAACCACTGAGAACTGCTTCAAAACCACCTCTCTCTAAATGCCAGCAAATCCAAAATTCTACTATTCTCTCCCTCAAAATAACCTCCCTCTCGATAAAACTCTTTCCAAATTATCAGCCATGCCAACTCCACCATAGAAGCCATTTCTTTTGCTAAACTTCTTGGGGTAACTATAGATGAACACCTAAAATTCGATACCCATATTCAGCAACATATTAAGAAAACACATCAAAAACTTGGCATGCGGTACAGAAACTTCCAGTTTCTCTCTCCTTTTACAAGACAAACCCTCACCACTACTTACTTACTACCATCACTATTTTACGGTGCTCCCCTACTAACCAACCTATCTTCCTCTATCTCTTCCAAACTGGAAATCTGCTATAACAAAATTTCAAAATTTGCCACAAAATCCAAATACTCCTACCACCACTGTACTGCCCTCCACCTGCTAAATTGGCTAGAACTCCCCAACTACTTTGACTACCTCCAAGTCACTACAGCCCACAAGCTAATATTTAAATCAACTAACATCTTACAATCATACACCCCGCACAGAACTCTAAAATCTGCCCACCAAAATCTAATCACTGTCCACAAACCGAACCATCCCGCTGGTCAGCTTCTCCTATCCTTTTCCTTTACCAAAAAATGGAATCCTCTCCCTCCATCTCTAAGAACTTCTGAACACTTTAACACTCAGCTCCATGCCTACCTCTCCTCTAATTGGAAATGCAATTGCATTCTCTCTCTACCTAACTTACTAGTAACTCTACTCCATACTGAATTTCTGAACAACTGCCTCATTCTGAATATAATGTAATCTAACATCAATATCATGAATGTATATATTGTAAAGAGTTTACATTCCACCTTTTAATCTCCCCTTTCTGGGAATGATTCTCATTACTGCCATCATACAATTTTAGATGCTATGTAACCAAAGAACAACTTGAATCTAATTTGAAATGTAATGTATGCTTTGCAACTCTTTCTATTATACATCTGCCTCATTCTGAATATAATATAATCTAAAGTCAATGTCATGACTGAATATATTGTAAATAGTTTACTTTCCACCTTTTATTCCCCCCTTTCTGGGAACCATTCACTTTACTGCCATCATACAATTTTAGATGCTATGTAACCAATGTGCAACTTGTCTCTAATTTGAAATGTAATGTATGTTTTGCAACTTTTCTATTATACTTTGTTTATTTTTACTATGGAATGTGGAGCTTTTCTCCCCGGGCCTCCACTGAGAACGGGCGACCCTGAGCCCAGTGGACCTCCTCGGTCATCAAACTGGAAATAAATAAATAAATAAACACTTGCCACTCCCGTGAAATATGCCAACGATTCATCCCTTATCTGCTCTGCCCAGCCCATAAGAAAATTACAGGAAATCACTCAAAAATCTTTCACTGACATTGAAATATGACTAAAAAATTCCAACTTGCTGCTTAATGCAAAAACAACAAAAAAAAACTTTTGCTGTTTACTCCAAAACAACACATTAAACAGAAACACACATTTCATATTACCTCAAGTAATAACACAAAAATAGAAACCATAAGCTACTAGAAGTCATAGTAAATGACTACCTCAAATTTGATCACCACATACATACTTCATCTCATCAAGAAAACTCACCAAAAACTCATCTCTCTGTATAGGGCCAAACACTATCTGCCAGATCAAGCAAGGATTACCTTAGCAGCAACATTCCTCCTTCTTTTTCTGTTATATGCTTCCCTTATTCTTACAAATGTCAACACTATGTATAAAACTAAACTATCCTCCTGCTGCTACAAATACCTAAAATGTTAACCAACAACCAGCCTTCTAAGATGTACCACTGCCTTGCTTTAAAAAAATTAAACCGGCTTGAACTCCCAAACCAGTGGCATACTCCCAACTAATCATTGCCCACAACCTATTGTACTCTTCAGACAAATGCCCAGCATTACAAAATACTCCAGTGAACTATTCACCCACTAGAGACCTTTGCTCTAGCAATAAACTTTTACTTTGTATCAGTAAGACATTCAGCATTGCTGGAGTTTCTCTCTACTCTAATTATGTGTCAAAACTCTGGAATGAAATCCCCACACAGTTAGAACAGATGCTATTGTTGTTGTCTTTCGGCTTTTTCCCGGTTAGGGATCGCCACAGTGGAACTCCGGTCTGCTAATGATTGGCAGTAGCTTTGCTTAAACAGCACCTATGCCAAAGATGGCTCTGTTCCTCCTTGTCACCCTACTAGCTTTACTCAGATTACTTTTCTCCAACTCTTACAACCACTTTGCTTCCCAACCTTTTTGTACCTTATCGCTCCCCATACTGCACTTGTTTCCTAAACTCTTACTTTTCCTATCTGTCTTATCATTTTTAAGCTACATTCTACTTGTCTGTCTGTAAATTATTACTAAACTGAAAATCATCCCAGTTTAATCCTTTCCCTGCAGCCGTCATGCTTTTAATACATTTAACTGTTATTGTATGTCATTTTTCTATTCAATAATTAATCAGTTTATGTCAGTTTCTCTCAGTTTTGTGTTAAAAGGCTATGTTCATGTAAGAAATATTTAAAAACATTTAAAAATCATGTAAATAAGCTCATGTATAGATGTTTTTACTCTACAATTAAAAATGTACATCATGAATAATTTAAATGTGGAGCTTTTCTCTCCGAGCCTCCAATGAAAATGGGTTTTACCCAGTCGGACCTTTCCCAGTCAACAAAGATGAATAAATAAATTGAATTTCAGTATCTGAAATTAGTTGACATTTACTAGCACAATTATTTTTATACAATTACTTTACTTCTCATTACTAATGGAAAGAACGCATTGGTAATATATTATTCTTATTGACTGTCCAACATTTAACACTGAAAGGACATTTCGGACAAGGGTTTTATTGCTCAGCTGCATGGCTGGTGGGATATTTGTGTTATCAGCCACATAATGACAGCTTAAGCCAAAACGTCCTTTCTGCTATACCACCTCCGCATACAGCCATGCATTCTGTACTGTCTAATTAATAAAACTGACCACAAGTCATTCAACCTTGTGGGAAAGGGGAAAGCCCCTTCAGGGTTTCACAGTAGCATGTCTTATTTTTGCTGATAGCACAATTCGGAAATCTGGCATATGACTGACTATTCTACTGTTCTCATGCCTAAGCTTCCCCTACAAATGTCAGAGAAATAAGCAGCACCAAAACTAAACAAGAGTGTGCACACAATTCTCACAACATGAACATAGCAACAGGTGAGCACATGTACGCACACATTTTGTTCCAAAGACTAACCTGCAGAGATGTGTCACATATTTGTAACCCACTCATAATTCTGCCCCACTCAAGCCATGATAAATGTTACACAGAGGTAACAACAATTGTAGCTTACCTTACAACAGTACAAGAACATCCTGTGCCTACAAACTATATTAAATCTCTACTTTCTAAACTTAAACCTTGTTCTGCATCCACTGATAATATCCCTCCTGATTTCCTCCAAGATGCAGCAAACTCTATTGCTATCCTTGTATCTATCTTGATAAACCGTTCTATCACCGGATCTAAGGTTCCTACAATTTGGAAACAATTTTACAGTCTGCCTATTCACAAGGGAGGTAGCTCCTTGAAATATCTAATTTCAGACCTATTGCTATACTATATCCTCTTTCTGAAGTGCTTGAAAAATGCATCCATAAACAAATCATGCAACACCTACTACAGGACAAACCTGCTCACACCCATACAACATGGCTTCCTCCCAAACCACAGCACCACCACTGCCCTCCTGTCCTTCATTAACACCATCTGATTGACCAGTGACCAAAAACAACTAGTATCCTGCTTATTCCTGGACCTATCACAAGCAATTGATATGGTATCTCACCCTCTTGTCCTTAAACTGACTGACCTTAACTTCTCTACCTCCACTGTTGCCTGGTTTTCTAGCTACCTTACTGACCGACTTCAATCAGTAAGGTGGCAGTCAGCCCTGTCCCCTCCTCCCCCAGGGACTTCCTGTCCGCTATCATCACTACTGCTAATACTACATGTGACCTTCTCTCTGCTACCAGGACTTCCTGTAACTCAGTAGAAACCTGGCTCTCTAACAACCAGCTTATTCTCAAGCCTAAGAAAACTAAGCTCTTACTTTTTCTTCCCCAAAACTTCATCCATCTCAAGCAAACATTCTCATATAGATGTTGAAATTAGTACAGAACTCCTAGGTGTCACCATAGATGACCAACTTAAGTTTCACTTGCATGTAAACAATTGCATAAGGAAGACACTTCAAAAACTCGGCCTCCTTTACAGGAACAAAACGTTCCTCACTAATAACGCTAAAGTTACTCTCTCTCAAGCCTATCTCCTACACAGCTTATTATATGGCTCCCAAATCCTAACTAATTTTAACTCCTCCTCTTAGCTAAGCTTGAAGCAACCTACAATAAAGTGGCTAGATTTGCAGCACACCAAACCTACAATTCCTACCATTGCTCTCCCTAAAATACCTGAACTGGCTAGAATTTCCTCATCTGCTCATTCTCAAACAACTTCAGATTATTCATTCCGGTGCAGTGGTGCAGCAGTAGCATTGTCGCTTCACAGCAAGAGGTTCTCCGGTTCGATTCTCAGCTGGGGTGCCTTCTGTGTCTGCATATCCTCCCTGCATTTGTGTGGGTTTCCTCTGGGTGCTCGGACTGCTCCAGTTTTCTCCCATGTTACAAAAGACATGCATCTGGAGCATTTCTCCCCAGGCCTCCACTGAAAATTGGCTTTGTTCCAAGTCAGACTTTCCCATTGAATAAATGTTAAATATAAAAAAAAAAATAAAATTCCATCCTATATTGGCCATTCTACTGTCCTAACCTTTCTTCCCTCATCTCCCTATACACTCCAAATAGGTTGCATCGCACCTCAGACCAGGACCTATTGCAAATCTACATTCCGAAAACAAAAACTGGTCGCAGCCTCTATAGCTTTAATCCTTCAGGCTCCTGGAACAAATTACCATTAGCAATAAGGTCTATTAAACAACTCACTCAGTTCAAAACAGCTACCAAAGAATACCTGAAAGGATTCTTATCCTATCTGTGCACCCCCCCCAACTTACCTGCCAATTTAATAACTTCACTGCCTGTCCTTATCTTGACTCTACTTATTCTTATTGTTATTAAATTGGTATTATCACCTTTTTTATATAACTTGTTACATTTTTGTATTCTTGTTTATTACTGCATCCATTTTAGTGCTTTGTTTATTTTTTGATATGTTTTATCAGCTATTGCTCATATTATCTTGCATTTTATTGAATTAAATTGTAACTCTGTGGAGCTTTTCTCCTCGGTCCTCCACTGAAAAAGGGCTATTAGCTCATTTGGACTAACCCAGTTAACAAACGTAAAATAAAAATAAATAAATAAAAAGAAGAAATGTATAGAACAGGTATTTAAAACAAATGTTCCCATAATGAAGTAATTAGAAAACAAAGAATGAATACACTTCGAAAAGCAGAGCAAAAGTGTAAAAAAACTATAGCACTAAAATTATGTTGAGTCTAGGTGGGTGAATATATATATATATATATATATATATATACTGAAAGCACTTCTTAGAAATGTCAAGGGAAGGGGGTGATGGGTTATAGATATGATGTGTGCATAGGGATATGGCATTAGCTATCACCTGCTATTGGTAAATGGGAACCAATAAATGCAAAAGTCCCATGCTCAGTAAATACATTATAGAGGTACATGGACTTTTTTGATATTACTATTTCCTTTGAAGTTCTTGTGCTGGCATCTTTCTAGTCTGTTATATGGCATTCTAAAGGTTTACAGCATCACTAAGGAAGCTAAACTTTGAATGTGATTGTGCAGTAATAGTTATACATCCTTAAGTGGCGAAACAAAATGTACCATTAATGTGCACAGACACTTTCCAATTACTTTTTTTTTTTAGTTCCAAAATTTTCTGGACTAGCATTCAGAGTTTATTATAAAGAATCAAGCCAAACTGTACCTGCAATATCCCTTCAGGCCCTGCCTTTTTGTCCTTGTCAGACTCCCTGTACAATGTCTTCTCACCACCACAGCTGTTGTGGATAAATCCAATAGGCAGCAGTATCTGACCTGGTGCTGTCATCCTAGATGCTGCAGTTCTTAATTTTGTGTACATATGCATGAACTACAAATATTTTGTCACAAATAATTAATCTGCACAGGTGTCTCATTGTTTGACACAACACAGTTCCACAAGCCACTTGTTTGAAGATGGAATTTCAGTCAAAAACAAACTCGTCATAATATCATCTCCACAGTACAGCAGAAATCATGAGTAAATAAAACCAGACAGCAGCTTCCCAGCTGACTCTTTCCACTGGCATTATTTTGTTTACTTATCACAGCAGATAAGCCGAGGCAGAACATAGTATGTAGTTTCCCTGTCTTCATCACATCCCTCCCAAGTCACATTGTCCCCTACGTCTCAAATGTACACATTTTTGCAGAATGGCCAGATTTTTTGCCTCATATTTTTGGTCTGTTTCTCATAAAATTGTGGTAGTCTTGCAAATAATTGGCAAATCATTGAGTCAGAAAATAATGACAGACATCTGAGTTTCAGACTTCATACCCTTGAGAAAATTTATGCTAATACAAAACATGTTATTCTATCAACTTTCTAAGATTGTAAGAGCATTATTTAAAAAGTGTTGCTATTTTTGGGCCTTTGTCCCCCCATTACATATAGCTTTTTCCAGATTTCTTGCTCTAAAAAGGTGAGAGGTATGATTGGCCCCACAACAACTCAGAGTAAGGGTGACATGCCTTGGCAAAGAAATTAAGGATTTAGTAAACATTATTCTTCTAGGAGGCTCAATTAAGAATTCCAGCTGTGATTCAAGGTAGCCTAGGCCAAGGCAGGGCTGGCTGTGTCATCATAGCATACTTAACATAGTATAAATATGCTCAGTTTTGGCAGCTAGGGCTTATTGGAGCTCTTTGTAAATATTTCTGTTAATCTGCTGTTTCCTTACTGAAACTGTGATATAGTTTGCCTGCTAGGTGACAGGAACATTGTACTATTACCTGCAGTCTTCTTTAGCTGTTTTATCCTGTGGAAGTTAGTTGCTGGTGTGTGCATTACCAGTAAACTGTAGTAACCACTTGTTTTGGTTAGAAATCCATTTATGTAGCAAGGGCTTTAGCTGCAAGTTCATTATCAGTAAATAAATTATGTAACTGCAAGCTCGTTATCAGCAAATAAATGTTTACATTTCTATAAGGCAACTCTAGCATTTCAAGACTGCTGTAAAACAATTTACTTCTCTTTAGCAGCATTGCTGTCCAGCCCAATTCCACCCCAACACAACCTGCAGTGAGACCTGTCTTTATTTTTGTATACTAATGGTAGCAAATCTGGATATAATGGACAGTGTGTAATTCAGATCAGAACATTGCCCCCTCTTGGTATGGTTTTGAACTGAATTGTAAGATAAAGTGTTGGACTGGAAACGTTTAGTGAAATATAAGAGGTGGCACTTTTTTACCTGTATGTATAAGTGCCATGAAGAATGTGAAACTGGTTTCTTTCGCTATGGATTTGTATTGCAAGAGCTGTTAGGATTATTTTATATGCAGCATTTTGTGAAATATTTCAGCATCTTACAGAACTTATAGGACCTAAATAATGAAAGCAGGAATAAGTAACATATTAATGAGTATTTTCTTACAGGAGTTCAGCTTTTATTTATTTTTTTTTTTTTTTAGGTATGTTGATGACTTCACCTGTAGTGCATGTAAACCTGTGGAAACATCCTAGAACAAAGATGGGTACAGTCAAACTGATACAGAGAAAGAAAAGAGATCCATCGAACAGACACACACACACACACACACACACACACACACACACACACACACACACACACACACACACACATACACACTTGACAATGCAGTCCCTCAGAATTATACCAGCTCTGCCCCTGTCTTTAATTGTCAAACTATATCTGCACCACTAAGTGGCAGTCATGTAGCAAAGTACAAACTTCCTATCCTCCCTTTTCACATCCTCTGCAGAAGAAGATAAAGTCTTGGAATGCTTTGTTCTTGTACCCGCCCCCCCCCCCCCAAAAAAAAAATATCTTGCCAGTTTCCGAATTCAGGCTGCTGATGTAGTTACCAGCACCATTATAGCCAACACTTGTGTGACTGGGATGGTTCATTTTTGTTTATACCAGAATGCTATTCCAAAGCTACTAAAGGCTACTAATATGATGCAAACTGAGAATATATATAGTTTTAATCATAAATCCCACTGCTTCTAATTACTGATTGCCCAGACATGGTAACAGTATTAACAGTTTTATGAACTATTCTGTTACTCTAATATTCTGAATCAAGGATGTAGCCAGGCATTCTCTTTGTATTCTACAAGTACTTTTTTTCTGAACATTTTTTCAGGTCATATTGTGTTTACAACTGTCTAACTGAATGCTTCTAGCAAGGGGTGCAATATTGCTAATCTAAAAAACAATATCTCTGTTAGGTTTAGGGGGAACAGCTGAAAATATTTCTTTCACTTATTAAGTGCTGGAGGGGGGGCAGTATTTTAAGAGATGTGTCCATTTTTAAGTGATAGGTGCGGGGGGGGGGGTAGCACTAGGAGATTGGGAGTACAACATAGAAACTGCTTCTTACACCCCTGTTCCGAATGATGTTTAGTCTTTCCTTCCTGAATACGTGAAAGAAAGATAAGGGCAAAAGCATTCTTGTGTGATAAGCAAAGGCTGAAAGTATGAGATTCCATTGCAGTGAATACACAAGGGGACTGCAAATTCCCATGTCCTTCTATGGTGTTAACAGTGTCCGTAGGTATGCTGAGAAATGCAGCTGGAATTCCAGCTTAGTGAATGTTACCCGTTAAACTGATGGCAAACTCTTGTTTCCGGTTAAGCCATAGTTTGCAGAACCATTTTGCCTCACTCAGAGCTTTGACTATCTGCATGAGTGCAGTTTTTCTGGCTTATTTATATTTTATGCATGTAACAGAGGCGGAAGAATGCTATCCTATATGACATCCACAGGAAACTTTTCTTATAGTGAAACAACTGCATACCGCTGTTGCAGGCACCATGTCAGTAAAAAGCAAATGCTCCAGGAAAACATTGAACATCTGCAGCACTGGTAAATCTTTAACTTAACTTGAAATACCAGTGAACAGTACGGCACTTGTGCAGTAAGGCATGCTCAGGCTTAACTTGTCTCTTAATTTTACTCTGCAGCAGAACTGTGGGTAAGAGGTAAAAGTAAGTATCAGAGATTAATTTAAAAACCTCATGTTAACTGGCAATCCTTAATTTGTAATTCAGGAAGCATCTATGAATGTCTTGCCAAGTGTCTGCCTAGGGGATTCTTTCAGTAAGTTCGATCCCTCCTGACAATAAAAATGCAGGTTAAGTATTACACTTAGTCTGTGTTTGAAAAATTGAGATTTGTCAGTACAGAACTATATTTAGGTCAAATGGATCTTGGAAATCCTCAGAGTGGTGCCTCCATTAACTGATGTTAGGACCCCCTCCCAAAAAAGGGTAATGTTAAATTGAGGATGAAACTAGCTATGTGCTACACTTATTAATATACATTCACACTGCAAATAAGTAAACACATTCATTTAAGCAGCTGTGATAGCCACAGATGCTTAAATGACTGTAGTAATTCGCTCATGCCTGGTCAGCAAATCTTCTCCGGTGCCAAATGTGCCCCCAATAAATTGCACCCAGAGCAGGCTCCCCTTTCATGACACCCTAGTTATAGTACTTTGCTAGTGTTCCAAAAATGATCACGGAGATGGATGTGTGTGGTAACTATGAGGGCAAATGACAGACTGTGCAAGTCATCTGATGGGATTAATAAGGAAAGAGAGAGAAGACAAAACAGTGCACACAATATGTTTCGATCTGGCCAAGGCCTGGCACCATTCTGTACTTATAACATATAGACAAACTAATTAAACTAAATGTAAATTCACACATAATCCACTGGAGAGCAAACCGGATCCAGCTAGAAAATATCAAATTAGGACTGAGAGCACACTCTTCTTTATTAATGTGGTCTCATAGAGGTCTGTACTGAGACCAATCCTATATGGTAGTTATTTCTGCAATGGCCAAATTGATGTCAAGGGTCTTTGTCTATGTATGTGGATGACTGCAAACTTGGAGCCATTGCCAACTCTTTTGAGAACACCTGAATCTTACAAGATCATGTACAAACACTTCATGCCAGGACCGAGGCCTAAGACTAAGTGCAGAAAAGTAGAGAAGTGTCCCCTTTGGAAAATACAGGCACCCTTGTACCTACCATATAGAAGACACCCCATCAAAACTGATACATTTATTAGAGAGCGAGGCACTTTCACAAACAGCAAGCTTCCCTTCGACAACCACAGAGGAAGGGTTGGCATAATGGCTAAGGTCTTTACCTTAGAGATGCAAGGTACAGGGTCTGAGTTTGACCTCTGGTTATTGGCTAGACTTATAATAATCTGTAGACAGATAACCTAGAGTTTACCTATGAACCTATTAAAATATAAACCAATAGACTTGTGCCTGTAACCATTAGAAAGTCCTCCTGCCTAACCCAGCTGATTTACAAATATATTTACTAGAGCCAGGATTATTATTTTCCCTTTGTACTCTACCTTTATTAGACCCATAACTGAATATAATGCTTCCTTTGCTCTTTCACTTTTTTCACTCTTATACAGGCTCCTGCATGGTGACTTCTGCCTAGGTTACAAGACCTCTAATGACCCTGCCTATGTGACCTTCTACCAGTTCACAAAACAACACCACAAACACCGATACTAGAGATCTAAACTTCCGCCGCAATATAAAACAGAACCAGCATGATAGTTACCTTTCCCAATGAATCTCCATCCTCTGAAAAAGACGCACTCTCATTATTAAAAATAAAAAGTAGCTCCCAACCCTATTCAAATATGGTCTTTAGAATAGATTGGAAACTGAAAACATATGTCTGGGCTGTTCCCTACATGGAAAGTGTAATATGTAGTGTCCATTGCTTTTGCTAGGTTTCAGATGACCCACACAAAATCAGATGCCAAGTAATAAGCTATGACTCCGTGAACCTAAGGACAAATTTCTAGTTTACAATACTTAAAGAACAGAAAGTACTTTTGTGTAAGTCAACTTACCATTACAGTAGATGTTCAAATGATCACTGCTGCAGTAGCCTTAGCTATATGGGTTATATCCTGACAAGTATATAATAGCCAGCCATCTTCCAAAGCTTCAGGGCACTTTCTGCATGCCCAAATTGTCAGTCAGCTTGAACTGAGCTGACTAAAAGACTAGTGTGGGTGCAAAGACCTTCAGATCTTTTGTGCCAACAAAGAGAGTAGGCTGAGTTTCAAAAGGACAATGCTAGGAACAACAAAAATAAATGTCCATATTCGGGTGTAAAAACACACCAAAAAACAAGGGGTATGGAGTGGCTACTGCAGCAGTGGTCATTCGAACATCTACTGTTATGATAAGTTTACATATACAACTGTACTGTATTCATCATATTGGTAATTGCTGCAATAGCCTTACTATATGGGTAGATTACCATAGCTAACTACATTTGGAAGGTGGAAGGAGAAGGGTCCTGGAGCCCCTTGAGAATGGTCCTAGAAAAGACTGACCTGGACATAGAGAAGGAATCAAGCTTATAGTTCTTTGGAAGAGTATGTACAGAGGAACAAGTGACAGCTTCTAGAATCGAAGATCTGGTGAGATCTGACCACAAATCAGCCTCATTTGAAGTATCACACCTGACTCCCCCCCCCCCCCTGCAGCAACTAAACTAAAAACTTCTCTAAAGCAGATTATAACATCTTAGAGGATGGTATAAATAGCTTCACTACACCTCCCCCCCCGAATTGGCAACTATGCCGAGCTGTACATCAATGTTTTATACAAACAGATGTATAACTGCAATGATTCAGCCGTAACTAATAGGACCAAAACAAGCTCCTCAAGGAAGAGAAAACCTGCCTGGTAGACAACTGCCATTAACAGGCTTTACAATAAGAGGAAGAAATTGCTGTCTAAGAGTAAGAGGGAGAGACCCTTAAACTGGAAACAGTCCCTCCTCAGCTTAAACAAGCAAATAAGACTTCTTGTGAAATCCTCCAAAGCAAAATATGAACACAAATTAGCTTCCTAAACTAGAGACAACCATAAGGTATTTTTTAGTTATATCCATAACCTAAAAGGAAAGGCCCAGATTTGTGCCGAACTGGTAATTAATGATACCACATATACTGAGCTTGTGGACATAACTAACCTGTTGGCCGACTGGTTCTGTGAAAACTTCACTTCCCTGTCCCCACCACGCATGCCCCATGACATTCCTACCAGCTGTCCACCTTGTATCTCTAAAGAGCAGGTTGTAAATTCCCTCTCTAAGGCCAAAAACAGCATCTATGGGACCTGATAACATCCCAGGCTACATCCTACTTGTGCTCGAACAAGAATTAGTAACACCATTGGGTACTCTTTTCAATCATAGTCTAAGCACCAGCTTCATCCCAGGTGAATGGAAAATGGCCACTGTTATTCCCTTGCACAAGGGTTATACTTCGACTGACCCTGAGAACTATAGACCCGAAGTCAACTTTGCTCATCAGACAAACATCTGCTGAACATATACAAACCATCTAAAAATATTGGCAAATCATTATATAAATACTCAGTTTCTCACTCCTGGAACTCCCTTCTTAATAATATAAGAAATATCCCCCATAAGTCCCAATTCAAACTAGCACTCAAGCACTACCTTCAGAACACCTGGTCCTGTCTCTGTTGTGCTCCTACCTGATTCCTTATACCTCTTCCTTATACCCACCAACTTTTCTCTTTCTTCTCCTCTTACTCCTCTTACTTGGAAAACATTTTCCTACTCCTTCTGTTGTGTAAATTATTCCTTTTTTTTCTCCTAGCTTCCACACCATTATAGAGATACTGTACATAAATTCATGTATACAAAAATCTGTACAAAAACAATGTAATGGTGTTAACATCTTGTGCTGTATAAATTCTTTTTTTGACATCTAACTTCTTTTTGGAATGATTGTATTTGTAATTGGAGCTTTTCTCCTCAGGTTTCCACTGAAAATGGTCCATTGGCTCAGTTGGACCAACCTGGTTAACAAATGAACAAATGACAATAAAATAAACAAATAAATAACTATTGACTTATTAGCCTGACTACCCTTATCTGCAAGGCCATGAAGCGAATCACCATGGACCTTATCAACAAAGATATAGATTATCTCCAAACACTTGACCCCGCTCAGTTTGAATTTGTCAAAGGAAGATCATGCCTGTTAAACCTGTTGGACGACTTCGAGAGAGTCACCAAGGCCCTGGATGAGGAGAAATCTGTGCATACAGCCTACCTAGACTTATGTAAGACTTTTAACACTATCCCCCACTCAAGCATCATTGACAAACTCACCCAGCTAGGTATCAACCCTTATATCATTAGATGGGTCACTAACTGGCTCACTGATAGAACACATATAGTCAAAATAAGGGAATTCACCTCTAACAGCAGACCTGTAACCAGTGGTGTTTCACAGGGATCAGTCCTGGGACCTCTGGTGTTTGGAATCTATTTCTCAGAAGTACATGCAAAAACTAAAGGTCTGTGGCTGACAAAGTTTGCCTATGACTGCAAATCAGGACATAGAATCTCCAAATGATGTCAACATCCTACCAGCAGGTCTTACACAAACAAATGATTGGTGCCAAAGTCTTGGCCTTAACCTCAATGCAAAAAATGT
>NC_056747.1:128737034-128740793 GCF_019279795.1 Protopterus annectens | reverse complement strand
TGGAAAAGGGGGAAGCCTTGAAACTAATAGCCGTGATGTTGACGGCTTTGTGCCAACTACTTCATGCCCCCAAAGATCTATGGCTTTCCAAGAAAAAGTTCATATCCCCTTGTCTCATTCTCTATTTATTCAAGAGAGGCAGAAGAATCTTAATTCAGTAAGATCTCTTAATTTACAGGGGTCTCTTGCAAGTGTCACTCATGATTTCAACATCAGTGGAATTACCAGTCAAGGAATCCATGGTTAATCAGCATTCTCATGCTGTTTCTACCCACAATATTAGAACCCCAAATCCCTGTCAACTAAACCATGATTTCATTCCCTGCACTACTCAACATGTTCCACGGAGAAACACTACTATAGAAGGAAACCATGACTTAAACAAACGGAGATATGATGGGCAGGAGTGAACTTCATCTAGGCCAATTAATAGACAGGGAATTAATGATCGTGAGTGCATTTCATCTTCATCTGTGTCTGTTAACACTCATGAATACAATAATTCTGTGTTAACCATCTCTGCAGATGTTTCGTCTAAGTCACACCCTGGTGCCAACACAGAAGCACAACAATGACATTCCAACTTTATTTTTCCAAGACAGTTTAATGTTATTCCCGTTACCAGCACGGAAGCACAAAAAGGACATTCCAACAATACTTTTACAAGACTTCCTAATATAGATGATCAAGTTCCTGTTAATACTATTCCTGTTCTAACAGATGCATTTTCTACACAGATTAATAGTTCTTCACAGACTAATTTGGAATTTTCATCTGACAATGAAATGTTATGTTTTTTACATAAACATGATAATTTTAACCCTTTTTTATCCACAGGTATGTCTTCTTTTACTTCTACTCAGTTTTGTTACCCTGACAAACAACCACTACATTTTTCAGAGTGTAAATCTTTGGTTTTTAGAATGGAAAGATTACTTATGGTGTTTAAAAGCATTGAGTTAGATAATTTGTATTTTGATGATTGTTTGTCTATGAACATAGTGCCAAAAGGGCTACTTTTTTAAGTTCCCCAATAGAACTGTAGTTAATTCAAATCTACATTTACAATTGTGTAAATTATACAATGAAGCTGGTCTATCATCTCTCAAAGTTATTCAAAATGACAATGTTATCAAATTGAATGACTTAAGATACAAAATTGAAGCTTTAAACAAATCTATCCTTCATCATCCTCAGTTTCAATTCATAAAACCTATTTATGATTCCATTTCAGCCAAACTTTCTAGACACGTTGCCACTATAATTGCCAAAAAGAAAACCAAATTAGACAGAGATGTGTGTCAATACAAATCTAATAATGCATATCCTGTTAGAGATTTTTTGTTTAAAGAAGGGGAGTTTTCTAATAAAATGTACACCCCTTACAGACAGGACAACATACACTCTTCTTACAGACATGACTACAGACAAAACAACAAGCATCCCCCTTACAGACAAAACTCGCACCCCCCTCACATACATGACTTAGCCGCTTCAACTCAGTATAGACTTACCTCTGTTGCTCAGAGTCCTAATGTGCTCACACATTACAACAGATTGACAGGTGTACAACCACACAATCATGGCACTGTTGCTCACAGTCCTAATTTGTACACACATAGCAACCACCAACTTAACAGAGGTACACATTTTTCACAGTCTTTTAACAACTACTCATCCAGACGTCCCCTATTATTGAGTCCTACTTTTAACCTCCCTTCTACATCCAATTGCTTTACTACATCACCACCCTTTAACCATTCACTCACTCATTCTTTTAATCGTCAAGTTAGTTCTTACACATCTCCCAGATATACTGTTACCACCCCTACAGACAAAAGGATTCCTGTTTCCACACCACACAGTTTACCAGACTTTAATGGTATTGCTTCCACTTTTGATTTACATGATTTTCCACCACTTCCTTAACCTCCAGTCACCAACCCCATACACATCTGAGAGACCCCCTCCATTGGTCTCCTTTCCTGAAAGACCTCATCCCCCTATGGGTGTTGTTTCTTCTCCTGTTCCTTCCACTTCTTTTGATTTCCACCTGAATTCTAGACCTAATTTTTTAGCCTCAAACCCTCCTCCCTCAGAAATATTAAATCCTTCCTTTCTCAACCACCACAGGAGAAGAGAAAAAACAGGAATGAATGTTGCAGAGGAATCTGTCACAAGGAAAAGAGGTCTGGGAAAAATTGGTTATCACATTCCACCCAGACACATCATGACCAGGAGCAGTTACAAGTAATTGATCCCATTGTACCTCCTCTCTGGGCTGTTTCAACTAACAATTCCATTTCCACTGTTTTCAACTTATCAGATAAGATTTTATCTGAAGACCACATTAAAGTTTTAGGAAAAGGTCATTCTTTTGTTCCAGCTCAGAGAGCAAAACTGCCAGATTTGTTGATGGACTTATGACTGTTTGCTAGAAAACTTAATTTACAGATTCTACTTAATGATGATGACTCTAGAAGTGGTACTACTAATTCTCAACAAGATGCTTCCTCCATTACTTCTTCACAGTTCACACCTCAGAACTTAAGTAATAACAGAGAAGAAATTAATACTCCTATGAGTTCTAGTGGTCATAGAAATGTTAATATTGATTGTTCAGTATTAACGAAAAAAGAGTTTGTTTAACCCACTCCTACACAATACTATTTCTGCCTTCATTATTTTATTTATTTTTTTTATTTTATTTTAACATTTGTTGACCGGGAAAGTCCAACTAGGTTCCAGAGATCCTGTTTTCAGCGGAGGCCCGGGGAGAAATGCTCCAGAAGCATGTCTTTAGAGTGTGTGAAAATGACATTAGACATTTGATGAGTTCAGAATGTCATGACAAGTGGTTCAATCTTACTCACAAAGAGAGATTAGCTCTTATGGATTTAGTTAATGATGAAAGTCTAAGGATTATGAAGGCAGATAAGGGGACTGGGGTGGTTCTCATATGTCAGGAAGAATACATTGCAAAGATTGAGAATACCTTACTGAATGATGACTTTTATGAGAAAGTTTCTCTAGTTACTGTACACACTAGTTTTGCACACATTGATGAAGTACTTAATACCTTAGTCAGAAACCATGACATTTCTTATGAAGAATTTCTTTTTATGAACACTCCCCACCCTTGTTTAGGTAGACTTTTTGGAATTCCCAAGATCCACAAGAACACTTCTAATCCCCCATTTAGATTAATTATCTCTAATAATAGAACAAAAACTGAAAGAATAGCCCAATATTTAGATTTTGTGTTAAACCCCATAGCACAGTCCAATCCCTTCTACATAAGAGATTCTTGGGATTTTTTGAAAAAGTTACACAATTGTAACTTTAATGGTAGTAATATGATTTTAGTTACTCTTGATGTTGTTGCTTTGTATACTAGCATCCCTCACAAGGAAGGGTTAAGCTATGTTAAACATTTTCTTCACAAATTCATGAAGTTTCAGAAATCCAGAATATATACTTCACACACTCTTATGTCTCTTTTTTTTTCATTTTAATGACAACATCTTTAAACAAGTCAGAGGGGTGGCCATGGGCACAAAAATGGCCCCAGCATTCACTAATGTTGTTCTAAGCGAATGGGAATTAGATACCCTTGTGCACCTCCCTGGTTTTGAACTTACTGAACACTATTGTCGCTTTACTGACAACATCTTTTTTGCATGGAAAGGCACCGACAAACAACTCATGTTACTTATAAATTCTTTGTCCGAAAGGATAGGATTCCTTCAGTTTGTTCTA